>NC_059367.1:1415000-1507500 GCF_019703515.2 Myxocyprinus asiaticus | reverse complement strand
GTATCATTCTACTAACGTTAAGAAAACTGGACATTTTCATGTTCCCACAACGACAATGTAACATTTGGAAAATGATTTAAGAACATACATTTGCTAGCTTGAATCATGAATCATAAACAGGCACTACTTGAAGAAGATATTTAAAATATCATCATGGCAGAGCTATTGTGATCTGTCTTCCTTTCATCTCTGCTCCGGGCTGGCACATATCCAAGCGTGGAATTCTGCAGCACATTCCAGGTTCAGAAATTTGACACACGGAAAACAGCGAGGTCACGGCGTTCAAAAAAAGCTGTAAAATATGTGACAGGGTTCAAGACAGAGGAGACTATTGTTTGCAGTGATAAATTGATATTTTGGGCGGGACTCCAAACGGGTCACCCCTAGTCACCTGTCTGACCCGAGACGATTCTTGTGCTGCCTTAGAAAACCGAAAAACATAACTGAACTAATTAGATATTACAGACACAATCAGTAGAATGTTTACCTTGAACAGACAGACGCACACATCATAATGTCTACGGCCTTCTCGATTTTGATAACATGTCACCCTCAAATCAACCTCTGAACATCCTGTCACAAAAAAAAACATTTCATTCACTGACATTAACACCATTTGTACATCTAAAAAGTCACTGGAAAGGTTAAAACAGCTGTCAAAAGCACAATCAGTGTGAAAACTGCCCAAGTCCATAGATTTCATCATACAGTAAGTAATGACAGAATGTTCATTTCTCTTCCTTTAATTGACAGATACGCTGTGTCTGTCACAGCGTATCTGTGTTCATTAGACTCAATGTGATGATTTCTCGGTGAACCTCTCCACTATCGCACTAATGATGAAGCTTTGTCCCTCTAATCACGACTGATGTGCTCTTAAAACATCCAGTTGAATCATCAGTATCCTGCTGTTTCCTATCAGGTTTCTCAGTGTGTTGCATCAGGTTTCCTCTCAAATCTAGTTTAAATGTCCAGAGAGCACATGAAATGCTAGAAATATGACCTACATTTATCACAAAGAAAAACTGAAGGAAATTAAGAAACAGCCAGGCAGCAATGTTCAGGACTCTTCTGCAAATGGGCCTGGAGGATATTTGATCTTGATAACCGAAAGCCAGGGCTGAAGATGAGGAGATTTGGGAGAAGAGCGTGCTACGACCCCGCCGAGAACGTGATACAAATTAGAAATCTTTTAAAAAACTAGTTTAAACCTCGTGTCAAATTCGTTCGAATGTAATCTTTGTGTACAATGTGGTTACATGTATTTTTGAAAAACATTTATAGCTTTTTATACACAAAATGTAAAAAAAAAAAAAAACAATACAAAAAATACAAAAATGTGGTGTAACCATCAAGTAGAAGGTATTAAAGCACTTTCCTTGCACCTTGAATACACGAGAGTTGATGCAACTTAATCATTCATTCCAAAAAAAAAAAAAAGGTTTTAAAGCACATTTTTCAAGATTAAAATATATATATTTATTTTTATTGTTTTATGCATAAATCTCACCACATTTGATTATATTTCTCTCAAAACAAGACTTTAAATCGTATGTCAGTTTGCTTGTCAAGTAAATAAATCACGTTTTAAGAATGTTTGGATATCTTTACTGGAAAACAAGACAAAAATACTTGTCTTGAAAATTGTTGTTTTGCAGTGTAAAGATGTCCTCTCTGTTTTATGGGGTTTGACAGTATAAACAACAAAATAGCTGCATACATGTTTGTTGTTTACAATTGTTTCACTGCTTACTTTTTTTTTTTTTTTTTATTAATAAATGATTGTATTACATTAATCATGCCAACTCATTTTTTTTTTTCGAGAAAGCTTTTAATGAGGGTTTTTTATTTTTTTTATTTTTTTTACTGTCTCTGGATGGCTACACTTAAAAAAATATTTTTATTCCAAGAAATTGAATTGAGCAATCTTTAATAAAATAAAGTAAAAAGATTTTATTAACTTAATTTAGCTAAACATTACACAATTAAATTTGATGGAAATTTCTTATGAAATTGAAATGCATAAATCTGCATTAATGCGTGTGTACTCCAGTTATTTTATTGACAACCGCCTTAAAAAATATTGCAATATACCATTACATTGTCAACCCCCCTGCCGAGGGTCAGTGAATTAATTAAATAAACCTTAGTAAATTAATACAATTAAGATGGACCAACATAAGAAAATTAATTAAATAAACCTTAGTAAATTAATACAATTAAGATGGACCAACATAAGAAAATTAATTAAATAAACCTTAGTAAATTAATACAATTAAGTTGGACCAACATAAGAAAATTAATTAAATAAACCTTAGTAAATTAATACAATTAAGTTGGACCAACATAAGAAAATTAATTAAATAAACCTTAGTAAATTAATACAATTAAGTTGGACCAACAAAAGAAAATTAATTAAATAAACCTTAGTAAATTAATACAATTAAGTTGGACCAACAAAAGAAAATTTATTAAATAAACCATAGTAAATTAATACAATTAAGTTGGACCAACAAAAGAAAATTAATTAAATAAACCTTAGTAAATTAATACAATTAAGTTGGACCAACATAAGAAAATTAATTAAATAAACTTTAGTAAATTAATACAATTAAGTTGGACCAACTAAATAAAATTTATTAAATAAACCTTAGTAAATTAATACAATTAAGTTGGACCAACATAAGAAAATTAATTAAGTAAACATAATGTAAATTAATACAATTAAGTTGGACCAACATAAGAAAATTAATTAAATAAACGTAGTAAATTAATACAATTAAATTGGACCAACATAAGAAAATTGTTCAAAGTAGTTTGACGAACCTAATAAAGTTAGACCTACTATAGTATATTAATTTGACCTAGTCCAACAAAATTATTTTGGCCCAATGAGACTGATTTAATTTAGATTAAATAAATTAAATTGTGTGTAAATACGGACTTAAAATGAGGTAAGGGTAATGAATTCATTTTTGAGTGTAGTTTTGGTTCCCAGAGCGTTACGATCCTAATGTTCTCTTTTGCCAGGAATCATTTTTTTATTTATTTAATAGAAATAAAATCTTTCCTTTAGGTTTGCAGATCGTTCACCATACCTCTATATTCCAGTATCCTTTCCGCAACTCTGCACTATTAAAAATGTCCGTAATTTTAAAGGTAAAAATTAGTGTAAAATTTTTGCTACTGCAAATAAACATTAACTGGTTATTGTGTATTTAATGGGGGGGGGGAAAAAATTGTATTGTTAAAATTACGGTGAAAAACAATAATCAGCGTTCCCATATGTTCCTGTGTAACATCACATTTCATTATATTTTATAGTAATAGTTATGTTTCTTCTTATTTGTAATATCAGTTATGTTAACTGAGGTGTACTGTGTGATATTTGATGCAGTTTAGTTCATGTTTATTGCATTATTTTAGTGTCATGTGTTACCCTGATGGTGTTTTGTGTTTGTGTAACACTGTTCACTTTCTTTAAATGTGTATTAAAGTTTCTCCTGAAAGGGTCACTCTTGATGAACTTCCTATAATTACCACAGTGATTAACAATACATTTTAAAGTGAAAAGCAGACCTTTATAATTCCAGAAGTTTAGTATGTTAAGTTTATATAATTTAATAATGATTAATAATTAGTCATTTAGAAACGGTAGTGAACTGTAAAATATACAGACATCCCAGAATACATCTGTATCACACAAAAACCTCCCTCCAACATTCTGGAAAGTTTAGTTTATGGTTATAAAAAATAAAACCTAAAAAAACATTAGGAGTTGGTTCTCCAAAAAATAACCAATCAGGAAGCATAAGGTAACGTTAGGGGAACATTCTGTGTTGGCTGAGCATTTGCTCCCTCTTTGTTTCCTCTTATACACGTGATGTTTGTATTGTCATTAAAAACCCAGAAACCATATCGATGTTGAGCGCCACTGGTCATGGTATCCAGGAAGAAACAAGCACATGACAAATGAAAAGTGATTCTTCACTGGACTGTAGAGATAAGAAAGCCAATAAGAGTCCAGTGTCCAGAATGGCCCCTGATGACATGAGCGACACTGAGGTTTTGGTTGGTGGAGTTTGTGATTGACATCCACTATACAGCCCAGGGAAGACAGACTAGAGTATAAAGATATCCTGTTTAGCCGCTGGCAGACACAATATGCACCTCATGAACAACACACATGTGTACCATATGATCAGATATCACTAGTGAGGGCGGAGAAATACTGTGGTATACTCTTACTCGTATTGTACAGTGATAGCACCAGATGGTAATGCCTAGGTTCTTTGATATTTATCATGCTACTTTTACATAGGGGAGACTGGGGCTAGTTGTCACGCGGGGATGTTGTCACAATGGCTATATCTCAGTTACAATGAGATTTGAAGTCAAAAGTCCAAAGTGCACAAATGTGTGTTTTCTCTCTTTTTTTTTTTCTTTTTCTTTTTTCAATTCTATCCTCCAAAATATTTTTGTTTTTGTTTTATTTTTTAGCTCTTGGATAAACAAGTGAACATAATGAAACCCCACTGGCGTAATCTTTTTTGTTGTTGTTGTTGTTGTTGTCCTAACTTTGTTAACATGTCATTCTGGTTCTGTTCACTCTACCTCACTTTGCAAAGTCTTCCACTAGAAAGCACTATTAATAAGATTTTTTCTCTCTATCACATTCCATCACAATATACAGATCTGAAATGTAGGTGGCGCTCTAACACATTTTAGCCCTCACAGATGTGCTCGTCCATAGACATTCAGTCTAATTTTCAGTTCAAGCACCACCATCATTGTTTCATTGAATATCTCGGTCTCTGAGTGGACTAGAAGCTCAATCTAGGTGTCATTAGAAAGCTTAGATCCTTCCCTTTGTATATTAATATATAAGGTTTTATCATCAATAGTCAAAAACATATTTTATGATGATTTGTTTTGTGTGCTTTTCCTGCTGGATTGCATATTTTGTTCTGGAAATATAAGATATAACATTGGATTATTCAGCCAAGCAAGCTCACAGAGAACTTCCTAAGTTAAAAGCAGATATAACATTTTTAGCTATTTGGGGCTTACAGCAGCAGTTATTGGAGCATAAAAGAGACGTTTGTATTTGATGACTTACAGAAATCATATTTCACTTTGTGATTCTTTTGAAACTCTTTACAACTGTGTTATTAGTGCAACAAAATGACATTCCTAAGAGTGAGGGCTTTCATTTGATATATGACTTGTCCATTTATGTGCTACGTGAAGGACTTTTATTTTCAAAAAAATATTTCTACCCCATTACCTCTAGGGGGCGCTCATTTTCTACGCAAATGTTTTGAAGTCTTATATTGATATTTTAAGTAACATAAATGCAGAAGTGATGTTATCTCTGAAAAGGCAGACAGACAGACAGACAGATAGATAGACAAACAGATGGACAGACAGACAGACAGATAGACAGACAGATAGATAGATGACAGACAGACAGACAGATAGATAGATGATAGACAGACAGACAGACAGACAGACAGATAGATAGATAGATAGACAGACAGACAGACAGACAGACAGATAGATAGATAGATAGATAGATAGATAGATAGATAGATAGATAGATAGATGAGCTTTTCAGGATTCTAAGCTTTCAAATGCAACCTCATATGCCTGACTTATGTAGACTTTAATGTTTTAAGCGTAAACTTTTTCATGATATAGCGCCCCCCTTTGTGTCCATAGAGTTTAAGGGGTTTTTAAGGGAATGGTCAATTGTATTATGAAGGCATTTTTTTTTTTTTTTATCAAAATGTTTCAATGTGTTCTGAGGACAAAGGTATTTTTAATGAAAGTCTGGTCGGGGCATTTTGTCCCATTTTTATAGGTTAAAAATCATATTTACTAATGGCTTCCCACTGGAGCTGAAACTGAAGTTTGGGCCAGAGAACAGGAAAATGGTTTGGATGTTTCTGATAGCTCTATTGAGTTGGAGGTGAACACACTTCTGAAATCAGCTTTCTGGAAACACTCCCGTCAGTTTCTCTAACTCGAGTCCAAGTCAAGCCTCCGTCTGCCGGGAATCACTGTCATTTTCTCTAAACTAAATGGAATTTGGCTGAATGGCCTGTGCAGATCGGTCTGGCCGAGGCACTTTCATGTTAAAGCATCGCTCTCTCTGAAATGTCACAGAAATCACTGTCAACGATTGTCTTACTCTCATCTCGGGAGAGAGATATCTGAAATTGACCAGGCCGAATTCCAATATCTCTATCCAGCTCCCTCATCTTTATAATGTCATATATTTCACTGGGAAAAAACATTGTTAGAGAAAGCGGCATCGCACATGACGCCAAGCGCTAGTTCACTTTTCCAGCGACATGAGGGTGAGTTCACAATTTCAACTGACCTGGCAGCTCACAGACATTGAACTCACAGAAATTGGCCTCTTTCTGACAGAAGAATCCATTTGTGAGTAAGAACAGGGGTTAACTTTATGTGTAATGTTTTTCCTCAAGAGCAAGACAATGTACTTTTATACGATTGCTCTGATATAAGTCAAATCACAGATATGAGAGGTGGTAAACATAATATCAGTCACTGTGTTGTAGATTAATTCTGATATACACAGTACTAATAATTAACTAATTTGTCATTTAGCTCATGCCGTTTCATGATAAAATTGCTCAAATGTTAAAAATGTCATATCAGATGAAACTAGAGACTCTAATCTTTTGACTCAAACAGGTTTCAATGTAAAAACTTAATGAGTTTTCTTACCAGATGTAGTTTTGTTGCCGTTTATCCAAAAGACAAACTCAGCTGTGGTCAGAGCCATGTTGTTTGCTCACAAGTCTCTAACGTCGAAAGTTTAATCCTTTATTTACAGCCCAGAGTCTCCTGAACTGAGATCAGTCGGTTTAAATGAATTTAAATTATGCATAGCCTATAGCGAAGCCGAAATACAACATCCACGCATGTGGACGCGGGGTCGCACGAGGTTAAAGACATTTCAGATCCCTTAACTCTAACACCCATCCCTAAAAATAACCATTTTTCAACAATATAAAAAAAACGCAACAGGCCGATGACATAAAAAAATAAATTAAAAAAAATATTTACACTATACCATTTTATTTTGAGTCGCTCAAAAATCCAAACCATACCCCTAAAACTAACCCTAACCATTTCTCAGCAATATATATATATATATATATATATATATATATATAAAATTAAAAAAAGCATAACAGGCTGATACATTTAATCACAATAATGTATTCAATAGGTGGCCTGGGTAGCTCAGTGGTAAAAGACGCTGGCTACCACCCCTGGAGTTCACTAGTTCGCTAGTTTGAATCCCAGGGCGTACTGAGTGACTCCAGTCAGGTCTCCTAAGCAACCAAATTGGCCCAGTTGCTAGGGAGGGTAGAGTCACATGGGGTAACCTCCTCGTGGTCGCTATAATGTAGTTCGTTCTCAGTGGGGCACGTGGTGAATTGAGCGTGGATGCCACGGTGGATGGTGTGAAGCCTCGCTATGTCTCCGTGGCAACGCACTCAACAAGCCACATGATAAGATGCGCAGATTGATGATCTCAGACACAGAGGCAACTGGGATTCGTCCTCTGCCACCCAGATTGAGGCAAATCACTATGCGACCACAAGGACTTAAAAGCACATTGGGAAGTTGTTCATATGTAAAATTGTTACTTTTAAGATACAAGTGAAGCTCAATCAACATCATTTGTGGCATAATGTTAATTACCACAAAAATTAATTTCAACTCGTCCCTCCTTTTCTTTATAAATGTTAAAATACTCACTGTTTCAAAAGTATAGACACAAGACATAAACAATATGTGTGTTAACATGATTTTACTGTGATAAAATCACTTACTAACCACATCTGTGGAAAGTTACAGACAAGTTTACAACTTCATAGCCATGACGTAAAAAACAACAATTTAAACAACTTTACAGCTCAAATAAAACACAGCAGAATTAATATAAGTGCTTTTATAAAATTATAAGCGTCACATTTCTGCCTTTAAACCCTCCAAATATTGACCCCATTGACTTCCATTGTAAGTGTCTCACTGGAGCACAGATTTGTGCTTTTTTTAAAGAAATTAATTTTTGTGGTGATCAACATTATGCAACAAATCCTGTCGATTGACTTAACTTGTATTGAACCTGGAATATTCCTTTAAAAATAACTTTTTTACTGAAAATGTGTCTTCTTTATATTTGTAGTATGTACAGTATTAATTGCAGTCCAAACAAAATAATAGCACTTCTAATTAATCCCTGGCAAATAAACAGTAAAAACAAATTACAGGCCATCTGTAATAATCATAATTAGTACCAAATAGACATTATTCCAATTTGCCCAACACTGATAGCAACAGAAATAAACTGAAGTTCATTTACGAGCACTGCTCAGTACAAACGAAGTTCAGCATTCCAGAGTCAAAAACATTCATACAAAATCTCAGAAACTTCCCGGTGAACATTTAACGATGCGTGCGGTTGGTGTAAATAAAGTCTCTTCTCCAGCATCATTACTCTTAAATCAACAGCTATGATTCATGATCTGTCCGCTTCTCCACATACACACATATATTACAGCTCTGCTGATTATGCACAACATATTTATGGTGATAATAATCAGTGTAAATCAGCTGGACATTCCATCAGACAGCCACCAGTTTGAAGAAACTGATTTTCATGTTGATTACTCTGATAAGGATAAAATGAGGTTTTGTTTCAATTAATGAGAGTTTCAACTGTGAATATTCACAGGAATGTTAACAAACATTGCATTGCCATTTATCTGTAGATACATTACCCAGCTGTTGGATAGTCGTACAAATACTGAGTGTTCGAAACAAAACAGCATCAATTCATGGCAAGTCTTATTCTTAGGCCACGTCCACACATCGGTTGAATTATCAAACATTTCCTAGCCTCATCGTTAATGTGGTCATAGAGAGCATTTTGCAAAAGTCAGCTTTTGGTGGGGAAAATGAATTTCAAATGTGGATGAGACGCATAAACATTGCCAAATTGATGCATGTTCAACCGGAAAAATACAGTATTAGCGTGACTATGGCTTAAATCAATGAGCGTGTTTACATGCACGTTCACACACTGATTTTGCTGAAGAAGCCGACAACATGTGTGGTCATGCATAATCATTAAACAGCTTTCATTTATCAAGGTAAGGTCATAAATGGCGCAAGAATAAACTGATGGCGTTGATTTCGAGTAGCATGTAAACACCTTTACCAGCTTATCCAATGTGTACAATAGCTGTGCATATGTCTCTTCACCGTTTGACATCAAAAGCAGAGAATAACTTGATTATTTCATATCTCTTGTAAACATGGATTTCTTACTTAGTCTGATTTTTTAAAATAAGCTGATTTTTGGGGGCCTGGGTAGCTCAGCGAGTAAAGACGCTGACTATCACACCTGGAGTCGTGAGTTTGAATCCAGGGCTGTGCTGAGTGACTCCAGCCAGGTCTCCTAAGCAACCAAATTGGCCCAGTTGCTAGGGAGGGTAGAGTCACATGGGGTAACCTCCTCGTGGTCACTATAATGTGGTTCTCGCTCTCGGTGGGGCGCGTGGTGGGTTGTGCGTGGATCGCGGAGAATAGCGTGAAGCCTCCACACACGCTACGTCTCCGCGGTAACGTCGCTCAACAAGCCATGTGATAAGATGCGTAGATTGACGGTCTCAGACTTGGAGGCAACTGAGATTCGTCCTCTGCCACCCGGATTGAGGCGAGCCACTACGCCACCACGAGGACTTAGAGCACATTGGGAATTGGGCATTCCAAATTGGGGAGAAAAGGGGAGAAAATATATATATATATTTTTTTTGTTTGAAAAAAGCTGATTTTTTGGAAATAATGCATGTACTATAAACACTCTTAATGGTCTCTATTTTAAGAGCACTAGTGCTAAAGTGCAATGCTATGCCATAAGTCATAAACACAAAGTCAATTTTGGTATTTTCATGCAAGCATACGCCAAGTCTAGGCGCAAGTGGCTTTGGTGAAATTGCACATGCAAAGCGCTAATGGGCTGGGTCAAGTGCAATTTAATTCTGAGGTTCTTCTCCGCCACCATCTGCATCCTATTACATAGTCTATTTTCTGTCAAGCACCAACGATATAAACAAAGACAGCACATTCATAAGTTGTTAGTGTAAAAATTATTTTGTGCATTAACTGCGTCCTTGTTAAATTAGACATGATTCTTTTATACGCATTCGAAAATGTCATTCTCGTCAGGATTTGGACAATTGCAAATATAAACATAAACATAATAATAATAATAATGATTGAAAAATAAACCATGACCCTTAGATAGTTTAACACAAATCTAATACATTTTTGTTTCATAAAAAAAGGCTTTTGTCAGGGGCATGATTTGATGTTTTGAGTTTGGACGAACTTTATTACCACCTGCTGGTGACATCTCCAAACTGCAAATGCAGGAACTGAGTTTAGACTTTGCACTGAGAATAGAGGTGCTTCTGAAACATCTTAGCGCAATGACCAGCAAATTGCGCTTTGTGCCACTTCATTAACATTCAATAAACCCACTTTTTACGGGCATACACCCACAGGTAGCACAAACACTCCCACCCACTTGTGCTTTGCACTGGCATGAAAATTGCACTTAGAATTAGCACTCTCGCGAAAATTGGATGAGATGTAGCGCACAGTCTTCATGCCTTGCACGCTTATGAAAATAGACCCCTAAGTGTCTTGTTTTCCTGTCAAAACAACTACAGGGTTATTTTTTATCCATGATATTTGTAGTGAAACTAGTCTTAATACAGAAATAAAAAACTATGGCAGTAAAAATAATAACTTTGTGGTAACTATAGGTTTTACTACAGATACCATAGTTCAGCTATGGTATACTGTAGTAAAATCATGGTTAATTGTATCTAAATCATGGTTTCTGCCAAAAAAACAAAACAAAACATGGTTACTACAATGTTACCAAAGTAAAACAATCATAAATATATTGGGGATGCAAAACTCTTTTTTTTTTAAATCCCTCCCCTGTAGATTGTTTCTGGCTAAATTAAATTTAGGCAACACAATTAAAATAAAATTAATAAGTCATATATGCGAAAACACCAAAAATGAAAATTCTCTCACCATTTACTCACCCTCATGCCATCCCAGATGTGTATGAGTTTCTTTCTTCTGCAGAACACAAATGAAGATTTTTAGAAGAATATTTCAGCTCTGTAGGTCCAAACAATGCAAGTGAATGGTGATCAGAACTTTGAAAATCCAAAAAGCACATAAAGACAGCATAAAAGCAATCAATAAGACTCCAGTGGTTTAATCCATGTCTTCAGAAGTGATATGATAGGTGTGGCTGAGAAACAGATCAATATTTAAGTCCTTTTTTACTATAAATTCACCTCCCTGCCCAGTAGGTGGCAATATGCACAAAGAATGCAAATTGCCAAAAAGAAGAGAGTTGATATTTATAGTAAAAAAAGGACTTAAAAATGTTTCTGTTTCTCACTCATACCTATCATATCACTTCTGAAGACATGGATTAAACCACTGGAGTCTTATGGATTGCATTTATGCTGACTTTATGTGCATTTTGGATTTTCAAAGTTCTGATCACCATTCACTTGCATTGTTTGGACCTATAGAGCTGAAATATTCTTCTAAAAGGCAACATGCTCTCACAGCTAAAATCCCAATCTCTCTAAACATAAACTGAAGCCTTTCCTCATCTAAACATTTGTGTATTTCAGACAGTCAACAGTGCAGCACTGTGCCGTTTCCCTTCCAACTTCAAGATTAATTGCTATGTTCACAGTTTTTTCGGGGAGATGCGGTCTGTCCGTCGCCACCTCATTATGTTGTCATCCATCAGTGTCGGCAAACATTGGAAGGTATTCCATCTGTGCATGTGAACCAAGTACACTCCGTCCAATCGGGATGATCTAAGGTGCCAAAACCTTCCCAAGACAAATCTCCCTTTCTCCCCACCTGAACAGCATCACTCACTTGATTATTTTTTCTCAATCTTGATCAAGACATATCCATGCCCAGTATTCTGCTCTGGGAATATAAGAGCAAATATTGGCCGGTTTTGGCCTGTCGCTAAAGGAATAGATGAAGCACAAAGGAACTTTGTGAATTGTGTGATGATTTTTCTTGTTCCTGCACCACAAACTCAGGGGCACAAAGAGGTCTGATTGTTTGATAACCTGATGAAAGAGTAAAATGAATGTTCTGGTTTCAGAGGAGTAATGTACGGCTCCCAGCAGCTGTGTAAATAGGATAATGGTGACTGTCATCATTTATATAGCTCTGCTGCACATCGAAGATTTGTTACAGGGAATTCAGACTCTGCAATAATGAGTCCACGTTAAATAATTCAAAAAGAGTTTTACATGTGAGCCAATGACGTATTGCATGTTCTTGCTGTTCATCCATTTCTGTCGGTTTGGACAGATTTAATTTATGTTTCTCATGATCTTAAAGGCCTTGAAATTTGTTTTGTAGACATATACACATTGTGCCTACACATGAATGTATTTATAGAAATATATATTTTTAAAATAGATGAGTGGATAGTGAGGAAAAGCAGTGAACGAGTGTCTAATTAAAGGGCTTATATAACAGATTTCCATCATTTAGCCCCAGATAATGATTCAAGCCAAATGTAAGCCCTTATACGCAAACTTCAACATAGCAAATCCAAGCCGATCTAATGATGAGAGAAATATGCATATTTAAGGCATGTATAATATGACCTTCCTCATTTCACCCCTGATGCACATTAATATTTAATGTCATCTATACTCTGCTTTAGCTCATGAATAAACATATTCATGCCACACTGACAGCAGAACACATCAGTGTCAGCACGAGAACATTTATTAACTGACGTGTACTATATGACGTCTCTCAGCAGATTAACATGATCTGGGCTTTACTAATGAGCTAATGGATTAAATGTCAATGTGCCACTTGAAAAAATCACATCAAAAGCCAAAGATGCCATGATACTTACTGTACGAAACACATAACCACTTCAAATCACTCAAGACACATGGCATACTTTGAGATTTCATTGTATATGCTTGTTATCTGCTTATAAAATCACCTGAGGTTTAAACAGATTATTCATAAGGTAGAAAAGTGAAGAGAAGTTTGTCAAGACAAACTTTGAAAGTTGGCTTGGCAAGTCTTTCGAAACACTGCTTCAAAAAGCTTTAAACCCTTTACAAATCATTTGTTTTTAACTAGTTTGTGTGATTTCAGCAAACAAGGCTTCGTTAGGTCATACTGTTTCAAAACGTTTTGCTGTTGGATGCTATCCAGCATCCAACTGGATCTGCTAAACATCTTAAAAACTTCTGCTAAGCATCTTAAAAAGATCAAGTTTACAAACATTTTTTAACCCTCCTATGGTATTTGATCATTTTTTACTGAAATACATTTTACTCATTTAATTAAAATGGTTTCCTTTATCTGAGCAGAACAAGACTTGGTGACTTTTCCTCCATTTGCTATCTGAACATAAAAATGTTATTTAATTAAAATAAAAATAAAAATTGGGATTAATTCGATAAGTCTAAGTGGTCGTTAAAAAAAAAAAAAAACGACACCTTTGGTATATGTGTTCAAAACTGACCAACCACTTAAAATGAATGGGAACGACCCAAAAACATAGCAATTTTTTTTATCTGTCAAATACAATCAATAAATCAGCCACAATGCAGAAAACAGACAAAAATTACAGGGTGAGACTCTAAAACATCCTCAGTGCAAAACATACACACCCACACCCACTCTCTCACACACACACACACACACACACACAAATGAACTGGTGAGACTATAACACAGAGCTTTTTTACATTTGTCAAAAAAAAAAATACATCAGTCAATGTTAAACACACACACACACTCATAAATGAATGTTGATGAAAGTTTGAAATTGCAAAATGTTTACTCTGATTCTTCTGTTTTATACTCTAATTGAATTTTCATAATTTTGCAGTTCATTTCTGTTTCTTGATGTTCATTTTCTTGACATTATTATGAATGTACTTTGAGTTATTACATTTTTATGTTTGAAATAAATTATTGGTAGAGAAATGCTTATTCTGTGTCTTCTCTTTGTAACACCATGGTCAGGTTTGATTGCAAGCGTAATTACATTAACTGCAAAAACTGACACTTCAAATGAATTTTAAAATGCTAAACTTTGACAAATAATAGTTTAATAATGTCTAAATATATATCCAAATGCATATCTTGTGATAAAATGTAAAATTAGGTTACAACAAGTCATCAGACTACACAGTATGTGTCTACAGTCATCTACTGGCTGTTACTGGTATGACATGGTGTTCAACTCAAATTGCGATCATTTAAGTGCTGCATTGCATAGTTGCAAACGTGATCATTATCCAACATCTTAAGTATTTCATATTTGAGTTCCCATGCTGACAGACTGTATGCATATTATCATCATTGTGTTTCGTTAACAAATGTTTATTGCACAAACTGTAAAAAGATGAATATTGATTTAATTTGATTATACAAAACACAGTGTTTACAACGACCTTGCTGTATGGGGCCCCCTAGTAGCTCAGGGTCCTAAGCGGCCACTTATAGCTAGAAACGGCTCTGGATTAAGACCTCTGCATTCCAGGACATTGTAGGTTACCATGAAAAATATATGGCAAATACATGGCAGTGAATAATTTCCAATGCATATTGTGTCACTGTGGCTGCTTTTGACTCAAGTCCTCCCATTACATTTACATGCCTGTGGTCAGCAGATGTCCTCAGCCTGTGGTGTTTCAAGAGCTTTGAAACAACTAATTTGTATGAATAGATCCAAAGTTTCAGAAAGCTTTGTTTCTCCCAGCACTACAGTCACCATAATCCTTCACTGCATGAAAAAAAAATGCCATGAAAGTGAATGGTGACTGAGATTAACATAGTGCTTTAAGGTGCACACACTTACCGTCAGTTTTTAATTACCGTCGCCATTGTAGAAATTCACTATTCACAGTCAGCCATGATTAATTTAATCCAATAGGAAAGTGTCTAATAACAGGACAAATACTGAGATTATGTGAGCAGTATCTGGTCATGTGATCCTAACATGGCAGCCCCCTTGAGGAGACCCTCTCCATGTAAATTTAAACAGCTTTTATAAGGTTACTGATATGACTATGTTAGTCTTCATCTCATGTGAGTGCTCAATATATTATACACACATTTTAAAATTACTATTAATTTCTTTAGGATAAAAACTTTTATTAATGAGGAAAAAATGAATGACTGCATCTTTAAGATCTCCTTGTTGTGTTCCACAGAAGAGAGAAATTAAATGCGGGATTGGAATGACATTAAGGGTGCGTAAATGACGACAGAATTTTCATTTCTGAGTGAGTTTGAGCCATAACAGTATGTTGGTTTAGTGAAGTGAACATAATGATTTTTAGCAGATCATCCATTTCTGTGACAGGAATCCTCTAAATGATTTGTGTAGGTTTTCTAGTATCTCCCTCTGCTGTACTTTCTGTGAGATGTAATATTGAACAGAACGGCATGTGTTCATAGATCAACAATGCAAGAATGGGATCGTTGCACAAAGATAAACCTATTAATTTTTATGAAACTGTGACGCTTTTCCAACAAAAACTGAAAACACGGTCTTGGGAGAGGCAAATGGAATATGCAAACATATTTTTTCCACTTGTCTTTGTTTTTTCAAATGAAAATACATGGCATCCCCAAAGCTGTATTAAAGTATAATGTCTCTGCTTGTCCGTAGTACAACACGTGTTTTCATAGTTTGGCGATCAGATTTTGTGACGGTGGTCCAGCCGGTGAGTCGTGGGCCACTGAAGAACCTCAAAAGAGGGCAACATCTGCCAAACACATCCTGAGGGCCACACAGTCTGTCGGCACCGAGACTCATCTGCCTGCGGACAGGACTCAGAGGAGATTGTCCACAAGAGAAGACAAGTTTATCTGCCACTGACCTCTGACCCTAAGAACGACCCACCCGTGACACCCTACATACCAAAACAGACCATAAAGATACAAGCAAACACACCCAACATACTGTTAACAAACCCTCACTTCCTGTAAATACAGCATTGAGACAATTTTACTCTTTCAGAAGCTTTGAGGGAAAAAAAGGAGACTCAAAAACGCTCTCTAGTGCCACATGCTTTGGAAAATTACCCTGTTAGGTAAAGGAAAACTGAGTTTATGTGGCTTTGTCATAAGCTACCCAGCTTACCTTTTGGAACAGCCTTTGCACTGAAAAGGCAAGATGTGAATAAAATCTTCAAAATCCACATAAAAAGCTTATACGCCCACTTGAGGTGGATACATTTTTATACGATAAGATGACATGCATGTAAACTCAGATGGAAACAAATTTACTGAATACATTCCCGTTGAATTTACATTTACATTTATTAATTTAGCAGACACTTTTATCCAAAAGTGACTTATAAATACAGAATATAGGGCCTGGGTAGCTCAGCGAGTAAAGACGCTGACTACCACCCCTGGAGTCGCGAGTTCGAATCCAGGGTGTGCTGAGTGACTCCAGCCAGGTTTCCTAAGCAACCATCTTGGCCCGGTTGCTAGGGAGGGTAGAATCACATGGGGTAACCTCCTTGTGGTTGCATGATTAGTGGTTCTTGCTCTCAATGGGGCGTGTGGTAAGTTGTGTGTGGATCGTGGAGAGTAGCATGAGCCTCCACATGCTGTGAGTCTCCGCGGTGTCATGCACAACGAGTCACGTGATAAGATGCACGGATTGACGGTCTCAGACGCGGAGGCAACTGAGACTTGTCCTCTGCCACCCGGATTGAGGCGAGTCACTATGCCACCACGAGGACTTAGAGCACATTGGGAATTGGGCATTCCAAATTGGGGAGAAAAAAATTATAATAATAATATTAACTTATAAGCTAGTTTGAATTGAGTACAAATGTAGAATTAATATTTTCAAGTTCATGCTTTAACTTATTTAATGTAGAAAGTACTTAATCTTTTCTGCAATATTTACTTCACCACTGTTCAGTGACTGATACCTTTGGAGACAGCTCAATAAGTTTTGGAAGAGAGTTAAAATAGTATAGACACATATATATGGGTCTGGACTGTGTTGTAGATGTAATGTTTATATTCATGGAACATGAACGGTGACCTTTAGGAGCTGCTGCATCTTCAAGTTATTTTCCAACAGAGTAATCAGGACTGAAAGCTTGAGGGAGTGGCCGATTATCATGGCTGATAAATCAGAGTTTGTTTATTGATACATGTTTCCATCTCACACGTCCCTTTGTGGTTAATTAACCACTGGCATTTGCATTTTCAGTTCAAATCTAATTATCTGTCATTCCATCTTATGGAATGAGTGAGATATTAAGATATTAATATCTTGTATATTAAGACAATTAAAAAGGTCAAATGCTGCAAAGTAATTGTTCAGTTCAGCTTCACATTCTTAATTATTGAATGTTTATAAGGTCATCTTTTGTCAGTGCCAAGTACATTAGACATTTTAAAGCATCTTAAACTTAAACTATGTTTATTTACATTTATTGTCCATTCAAAAATGATGTATATCTTCACTGGTATGATAGTCTTAGAATGATAGAGCCATATCAAGTTCCTACAAATGACTCATAAAGATGTGGATGATTCACTAGTTCTGAAACAGGTTTTATGGTGGCAAACATTAAACTATAAGCAGAGCCGTGTGATGGTTTGACCTGATGAACGTTGAGTCAGATGGTTGTTTTATTGGACAGATTACACTGACTCATTATTCCCTCTGAACTCCAGTAATTACTAGATTTCTGTGTGTAGGTGTGGGTACTTCAGCCTGTCAATCAAACTGGAATTTGTGTTCCAACAAATGCGCCTAAAGCGAATGACCTCATCTGCCAACTCACCTTTGATGCATTTAATTCTGAGAAAGAAAAAAAAGAGTAATCGTTCATATATTAAGATTATATGAGAACAAGTGAGCTTGTTTTAGCTAAAAACTGTGATCTTGTAAATTCAAAGTTCTTTAAGCTGATGTGTTTTGGGGATGTTAAAAAACTTTCTTCTATCCAATTTTTTATATGCAAAGTCAACTTTAAGTAGGTTGATTTCCCCGAAAGTTGTAAAAAGTAACTGGGTTTCCATCCACAAATTTTTATGCAAATGTTGAAATATTGCATGGACATAACTACGATGGAAACGCATTTACTGTATATACTCACCGGCCTCTTTATTAGGTTCACAATCTACTATTCATGTGATTATCTAATCAGCCAATAATGTAGCAGCAGTGCAATGCATAAATCATGCAGATACGGGTCAGGAGCTTCAGTTAATGTTCACATCAACCATCAGAATGGGGAAAAAATTTGATCTCAGTGATTTGGAGCGTGGCATGATTGTTGGTGCCAGATGGGCTGGTTTGAGTATTTCTGTAACTGCTGATCTCCTGGGATTTTCACACACAACCGTTTCTAGAGTGTATGTGTCTGTTCTTAGCTGACAATAGTGGTACCCAGAGGGCTCTTCTGCTGCTGTAGCCCAGCCGCCTCAATGTTTGACGTGTTGTGTGTTCAGAAATGCTTTTCTGCATAGAACTGTAATAATGCGTGTTTATTTGGGTTACTGTCACCTTCCTGTCAGCTTGGACCAGTCTGGCCATTCTCCTCTGACCTCTGTCATTAACAAGCCGTTTTCGCCCACAGAACTGACGCTCGCTGGATGTTTTTTTGTTTTACCGCACCATTCTCTTTACACTCTAGAAACATGCGTGAAAATCCCAGGAGTTCAGCAGTTACAGAAATACTCAAACCAGCCCGTTTGGCACCAACAATCATGCCACGGTCTAAATCACTGAGATCACATTTTTTCCCCATTCTGATGGTTGTTGTGAACATTAACTGAAGCTCCTGACCAGTATATGCATGATTTTATGCATTGCACTGCTGCCACATGATTGGCTGATTAGATAATCGCATGAATAAGTAGATTGTGTACCTAATAAACAGGCCGGTGAGCATATATTCCAATAGAATTTATAAAGAAAATAGATGTGAATATATCATTTGCATAATTTGCTCAGGGAATATCATCAGTATCATAGACGGTAATATGTACGTATTTGAACGTGGGTTCATTAGACAATACATGGTAAATCACTAACTGTTCCTTTCAGCTCTCAGTTTGGATGAAGAGAAGCGCTCTAGTTTCACTATCCGACCAGTGTGTTGACATTTTACTTACTTCCGAGTCACCGGTGTCAAACGGCGCAGAGTAATTGTGTCATCTCCGTCAGAACATTTTTACATCAGCGCGCCCTGACCTCATACTAACTAAAATGGTAATCGTCTGGCTCTGTTCACACATACCATCAATAAGGAAGTTCTAGGAAATGATACAACTTCACATTTAGGAAAACATGTCAGAGCAAAATTCTGTCCCTCTGGTCAGACACCGAAACGCTTGATGGAGACCCTTGTATTGAAGCACTCAACATGCTCAAGCATCCTGTATTCATGAGGTTATAAGTTGGCAACCGTTAGAAAACATGGGGTTCATGAAAGTGTTTTATTTGTGCGCTTTAATCCGAAACAAAAAGAGACACAGTGGCTACAACTTCCAGTTCCATTAATATTTTATTATAAAACTTTAACTTCACCTAAGTCTTGGCTCCATTTCCTCACAGGAGACGGATGACGTGAGCTTCACTGACACTGTCTTCACTCCTATTGGTGGTCGTTGCCGAAGTCGCTGGAAACATCCACATCAAGTCGCCAACGGTCACTGTCGCTCATGTTGGCGGAAGTCGCCAGCTTTCATTGACAATAAATAAGATCCTGTCTCTTTGTCACTTGAAGTCGCTGCCTGTGTGAAAACCTGTGTGCCATTATTTGTGGAAGTTTTGCCAGCCAGCTAATCAGAGTAGTGCTTACTAGATCGAGAAAGTGGGATCTATTTAAGGGATGCCCCGATCCGATACCAGGATCGGTATCGGCTTCAATACTGATGTTTTTAACTGGATCGGGTATCGGTCAGGTGAGCCAGATCCAAATCCGATACTGTGTGTTAGTCATGTTCATTAGCGTCAAGCTCCAAAATTGGCATAAAAGAACCATTCAAGTAATCCATATGACTCGTGCAATTTTTTAAAGTCTTTTGAAGACAAGCGATATCTTTGTGAATCTCAAAAGGCTGTGTTTAATAAATACGTTTATTGTCTACATGCTACTGTTTTCAGCTCCCAGAGAGGCATGCAATATGTGAGCGCTCCACATGAACTACACCTCAGATGTAGATGTTCGATAGTTTGGTTCGCTTATAACATGCATTGAGATCAGAACCAGAGGAGCAATTCACCAGATTTGAAATGAAAAGCATGTGAACCAGCCCACATACAGACACTTTAAGGTCACTGTCTTCCTAGAGTTTTTCGCCAAAATAAATGCCCCAGGGTTTAACTGAGATACTTTACTATTGTTCAATAAAATTCTAAAATTATTGTATTATTAAGGGGTCAAGCATGAAGTGCTGAAACCCTATTGTATTTGTCAAGATTATTATTATTATTATTATTATTATTATTATTATTATTATTATTATTATTCTGCCCTAAAACTGATCATGCAGACCAAACCGTAAGGCCTAGAGACTTGAAACTTTGGGGAATGGTCGTACCCCAGCAGACTACCCATACGCATGGAATCAACCTGATTGGCCAGTAGGTTGCGCTATAGTAAACAAAACAAAAAATAACACATTTTGGGTCCTAACTTTTTTTTATTTTTTATTATTATTCCTTTGATTATGACGAATCTTAAAACTCCATATTTGTTTTCTTTTTTTTTAATTTTGTTTTTTATTTAACTAGTCCTAGGCCCTTCGCCTGATCGGAACCAAAACAGTGCAGAAAGATTTTCTGGAGTCCCAATATTAATAATTATTAAAAAAAAAATTGAACTTTCAACTCATCGTAGCCTACCTAATCACTAGGGCTCACATGTATTTAGCAAGACATTTATAAACCTGCACTCATTGATTCATTAAAGGTCCAAATTAATATTTTTGCTTATCTTTTTCAGATCTGACTCCCCGACCATGAAGACCTGGTTGATAATCTCTTTAGTCATTTTCTGTTTTCTTTTGGGGGAATCACTATTTAAGATTCTCTTTTGGGGTAGGCATCTTGCCCTTTCATCCAGCAGGATTTGACAGTTTGAATTAGAATCTCTTCGGACTATCGGACGGGGCTTGCCCCAAAGATTGACAATAATCAATTGTCTCAATGTATTCCTTCAATAATAGATTCTGTGAATCCATTCGGTCTGCGAGTCTTCTGATAGAAGTGCTTTTACAAAATCCTTACAACAAAATTTGAAACAACATTGGAGATATTTCTGTCAAATGAATTGCTGCACAACAGAGCATCACAGATGTGAGATATTTTTTTTATATACATTGTTATTATTAATGTGATTTAAATACAGTAAACATTACATTAATGTACAATAGTAAAACATTTTGTCTTTTTTTCCCAATTTCACGGTCCATTTAAATCGAGCTTTTATTTTGGCTTTTCTTTGTGTTTTTGCCGGTAGTTTCTCACCTGATTAAATTGTAGCCTTTCTTGGTTTAATGTTCCCTTTTCAGAGACTGTGATCACACATTTCTCCCTTATTTAGCAGCATTCCAATGTCTTCATCAAAGTTTATAACTTAAATGTTTTTGTAGTTTACACTACAGCCATCAAATCCCCCCAAAATATCATATTTAGCTATATATCGATACTTAAACTATTTTGTCGGAGCAAAGCAGAGATGACAGCTGATGAGCTGAGAATGGACGTGACATGGATTAGTTTATGACAGTAAACCGATGATGCTGTTTTACAATGCGCAGACACCAACAGTGACAAAATGAAATGTATTTGTGTATTTGACACCTATCCCAAGTTATGATATTTACCATGTTTTTGTACATGTAACAAAAACCTTTTTAGCGACATAGTCAAGCAGTTTTATTACACTAAAATATTTTCCAAGACAAATAATTATTTTCCAGGACATTTAGGTATTTCTCTCATTTTCCATGACTTTTCCATGACTGGAAAACTGCATAGCCAAATTCCAGGTTTTCCAGGATGCGTGGGAACCCTGCTAATGTGAACAATAAAAAAGAAGTCTGAATACATTTAAGTCCAGATACAAGTTGAAAAAATGTGTAGAGAGAACTGGCTTCTTTTATACTGAAGACGTTGATTGGAATCATTAATTTTGCTGCTGCATTATCCAGTAGACTTAATAGGCTACACATCTGTCATGTTGTTGTTTTTTGTTTTCTCTACTTTATAATGAAAGAATGTGTAGTTAGATATTTTTGTTTCTTTACATACTTTATAAAAAAGCACCACCAATTATTTCCACACAGTGAGGTATATATATTCTACACTGATGAAGAAAGAACAACACTGGTATCAGATCTGGATTGGTATTGGCTGATACTGAGATATCAGGTATCGGAATAGGATCGGGAGAGAAAAAATGGTCTTGGCGCATCCCTAATATTTCTCTAGCCAATGGCAGTTGGGGGGGTGCTCAGGAAGCCTGTTTGAAAACAGTCATAATTTTTGCAATTCCATTTGGTGATGCTAGTGGTGCGGAAATTACACACTTCACCTTTGATGGAATCTGCTCCATCTGGTTTGAGATCTGTCTCTGTATAACAGAATATATGTTGATCATTGCTGCTAGGCTGTGTGAAAATTATTTAGTTGGCCCTCACAAATATTGATAATTAAAATCCAATCATTTTGAACCTACTCTCACAGAGAATACACCCCAAAATATGATGTACAAGTCAATTGTTTTTAAAATGCAAATTTTTTTATCCCAATCCTGTGAAATCCACTTAAACAGTCACATTTTCTCCCCACAGCTGTTATAAATTCATATTTCCATGAAAAGGAGTACAACTTTCCCACATTGATCAAATTGGAAATTAAATTTACTCACTCCAATTTGACATGCGGAGCAGTTTGCTCACAGAATTACTGTCACTCTTTTTTTTTTTTCAAATAGAATAACGTGTAAAAATAAATACCTCTCAAGATATTGCCTCAGAAAACAGAAGCGAATCTAGCGCAGAGTGAAAAAATGTGGCTGCTGAAGCGTGTAATTAGCAATTACGTTTGGTGTCATCAGTGATAACTATTTCAGCACAGGTCTGTGAGGTCACACCAGCGAGAGTGTAAATTCAGCGTTGCACCTGTGGTCAATCAGATAGCGTCCCGTCGGGTCACTACGAGCCAGAACCAAAGCCAGAACACTCGCCCCTGCCATGCTAAGCAAGTTGGCCACCAACTGCTAGTGCGGCTTTGAAAAGCAATTTATTTTTCAGGACCCCAGAGTTGGCCTCGCTTGAGATGAGCAAATTTGTATGAAATCACATTACAGGTACGTCAGTGTGTTAGTTGAGGATTGTAGAGTTGCATATAACATCAGAATATGATAACAGGACAAGTGAGAATTTTAAAGGGCGCTGAAAATGTGTGTCAAACTATATGCAGCAAACAGCTGTTCTGAGAATATAAAGGAGATGTATAAAATCTAAAGACATTGTCCTTCATCTTAAACCACTGGACATGATAAATTCATAATTTATAATTCATAATAAATAGAGGTAAGTTTAGGATTTAGTCTTTGATTCTGTATAAATGAAATGCTGCTTTGCTGTTGTTATGAAACTCAGCACTAGAGGTTGACCGATAGTGGATTTTGCAGATACCGATAACTAAGGTGGTGGAAAAGCCGATAACCGATTAATCAGCCAATAGTTTGTAAAATCAATAGAGGTGGCTTGGGTAGCTCAGTGGTAAAAAATGCTGGCTACCACCCCTGGAGTTCACTAGTTCTCTAGTTTGAATCCCAGGGTGTGCTGAGTGACTCCAGCCAGGTCTCCTAAGCAACCAAATTGGCCCGGTTGCTAGGAAGGGTAGAGTCACATGGGGTAACCTCCTCGTGGTCGCTATAATGTGGTTCTCGCTCTCGGTGGAGCATGGTGAGTTGTATGTGGATGCTGCAGAGAATAGCTTGAAGCCTCCACATGCGCTAT
Organism: Myxocyprinus asiaticus; assembly: GCF_019703515.2. Classification (NCBI taxonomy): domain Eukaryota; kingdom Metazoa; phylum Chordata; class Actinopteri; order Cypriniformes; family Catostomidae; genus Myxocyprinus; species Myxocyprinus asiaticus. Next base: position 1,483,326 of record NC_059367.1, on the reverse strand, counting down.
GTCTCTGTGGCAGCCATGTGAGAAGATGCGCGAATTGACGGTCTCAGACACAGAGGCAGCTGGGATTCGTCCTCTGCCACTCGGATTGAGGCGAGTCACTACGCCACCACGAGGACTTAAAAGCACATTGGGAATTGGGCATTCCAAATTGGGGTGAAAAAGGAGGGAAAATAAAATAAATAAATAAATATGGTGGGCAAAGACAAAGTCCAAAATAAATAAAATCACAGATTCAGCTTTTTGTTCAACCAAAATATCAATAATAACCAGAAAGAAATTAAAGGAATAGTTCACCCAAAAATGAAAATTTGCTGATAATTTACTCACCCTCAGGCCATCCAAGATGTATTTGAGTTTCGTTCTTCATCAAAACAGAACTGAAGATTTTTAGGATTTCATTTCAGGCCTCCTCCTTTAAACAATGCAAGTGAATGTACTCCAAAATGCATATTTAGGGTGCATCAAAATAATCCACACGACTCCATTTGACAAAGTTCTTCTGAACGCAAACGATTGATTATTTTTAGAAACAAAACAATACTTATATACTTTTTTAGCTACAAATATTCGCTTCCATACATCTCTGTGATGCGCGCTCATGAGAGGGATGATGTAAGCTCGTTGGTAAGGTCACGCATCACGTGGAGGAGGAGGCAGGAAGCGCGTCATTGTTTACAAGAGGAGCGCTGTACAAAAGTGTAATTGTCTTTGCTGTAGATTTGTATTTGTATAACTGTACTGTTCAAAATGGTCATATGGTGTGTGTATCCTGGATACTTCAACTTTCAGAAACCCCAAAGATAATGCACGCCGAGAAAAATATTAACTTTTCATTGTTTGCATATACATGATCATGAGCTGCTGCAGCCTCCTCCATCTCCTTCAGTTCCTCATCCGTGTATTCAGGCTCAAATAGGTAGGGATGGTTGAAAAACTACATCCCCTCATCTCTTCTAAAATCAAAATCCTACGACATCGTGTTTGAAATTCTTTTGAACTGTTTTGGTTTGTGAATGGCGCTTGGTCTGTGGTCTGTGCAAGTTTCTCTTGTAAACAATAACGTGCTTCCTGCCTCCTCCTCCACATGACGCGTTACCTTACCAACGAGCTTACGTCATCCCTCTCATGAGCGCACTTGCATTGTTTAAAGGAGGAGGCCTGAAATGAAATCCTAAAAATCTTAAATTCTGTTTTGATGAAGAAACTCAGATACATCTTGGATGGCTTGAGGGTGAGTAAATTATCAGCAAATTTTCATTTTTGGGTGAACTATTCCTTTAAGATTTGGTGCATAAAGCAGGACTTTTAAGTATAAACAAGCCCGAAACACACTGGGGACTCTTATTTTGAAATAACGAAATGATAAAAAAACTATCGTCAACTATTGACATAGATTTTTGTCGATAACCGAAAGTTCAAAAAGCAACTATCGGTACCAATTAATTGGTAAAAACCGATATATTGGTTTACCTCTACTCAGCACATGACTAGTTTTCTGCAGACTGATCTTACAGTGAATTCGTAAACAGTAGGTTGACTTTTCTTAAGCTAAATTAAGCTTATTGATCTGTGCTTCCTTTTTTTTTTTTTTAATCCCCTTTTCTCCCCAATTTTGGAATGCCTAATTCCCACTACTTACTAGGTCCTCGTGGTGGCGCGGTTACTCACCTCAATCCGAGTGGCAGGGGACAAGCCTCAGTTGCCTCCACTTCTGCGACCGTCAATTCGCGCATCTTATCACGTGACTCGTTGTGCATGACACCGCGGAGACTCGCGCTACTCTCAGTGATCCACGCACAACTTACCACACGCCACATTGAGAGCGAGAACCACTAATCGTGACCACGAGGAGGTTACCCCATGTGATTCTACCCTCCCTAGCAACCGGGCCAATTTGGTTGCTTAGGAGACCTGGCGGGAGTCACTCAGCACACCCTGGATTCAAACTCGCGACTCCAGGTGTGGTAGTCAGTGTCAATACTCGCTGAGCTACCCAGGCCAACGATCTGTGCTTCCTAATATTTGAAGCAGAGCCCCAAGTGGCTGAAGCGGGAAATGTTTTTGTACTTAAAGACATTTAAGCTCCATTCTAGAAATGCCAACAGAGGGGCGCCAAACACGAGTTGTAAAGTGAGTTGTTTTTAGCTGTAAATTATGTAATACAGTGAAGATGAATGCATATTTTATGAACTGTACCCCCAAACCCAAAGCCCAACCCTAAACCTATCCGTCAGTGGAGTAAAAATGTAATGTTAGAGGGAAAATGGCAACCCCGAATAGTGATCGTCAGTCATTATGCAAAGGTGATTACTTCCTGGTTTTAACACGGGATGGGAACCCTTCTGTACACGCCACAGGAGAAGGTAAACATATCTTAACCGATGCAAAACTGTCTGATGGGAGATGGTGCTTGTCAGTCACATGGCATGATAGAGGCGATGCCAGAGTACTGGAACATTCGGAAGCAACATGGCAACTTCATATTGTTTTCTGTCAGCTGTGTACTGGAATCAACATATAGTCACTGTGCAGTGTAAAGTCGGGTATAGATGGTTAAATCAACCTGGTCTCACAGAATTATGTTACTATGCCTGAATTTTTGCCTAATTATTTTTAAGTGGCTCGCTGTACATATCGTGGCAGTTTCCTGGTGAAATGAACACTAGAGGCGCTTCAACAACAATAAATTTGTAAAATTGCAGTAAAATTGCAGATTGTCCATTTATAAACACGTACTATTCACCCTGTTCCTTACACAATACTATCTAATGACATCTAAACACTTTTACTAAAGAGCATGACTTACAGTATTTTAACCTTTGCATCACTACATTTACAAGCTTGTTTGAGTGTGATCAAACTGTGCGGTAGCTCGACTGATAGAGCGTTGCACTTGTGATGTAAAGGAGCGGGGTGAGAGTCCTGAAGAGCAAAGTGTCATAGAAGCACCACAAAATGACGTGGTTGTGTTTTTCATCTACATTATCTGTTATGTTTAGGTTTAAGGTTTAGGGTAGGGAGGTCAGTTTTGTTGATTTAAAACTCGACAGAGCATTAACCTTAAAAACCTCATCTGTTTGGAAGAACATTTCACTTGATTTTGCAATTGCAAGAACTCGAAATTCAACCAATCTCCGCATTATTTGCGGGAGCTTGCAATTTGTTATAATTTCCGCAAATTTTCCACAACAAAACGTAAATCTGAGGGAATCCCATTGCTTTCCTTCATGTTTGACAGCGGCAAAATACATGTTTGAAAAGCTTGACACAGTCGCAACATATCCAAATGCACAACTGCTATTGAATCATCTCCACAGTAACAGTGTAAGCGTCTCCTCCACGTTGTGCGTTCACTATCAAAATCCTTGTCTAAACTTTTGCGGGACTGCAGATAGCACACATGCCACGTACATCACAGCTAGTGTTTAATCTTCACCCTGACTGCTGTGAATGAGACACAAAAACCAGTGTTTATACAAAGAATCCCTAACATTCATTTTAAATCCCCGTTAGTTGTGTAATAAAATGTGATTTGAATTTGAAGTGCTTAATACAGTAGGCTAAGAATCTGAAAATAGCAATATGCTTATATGCTGAAAATAAAAAAGGTTACATATATACATATGCACAAAAAAATATGCAAAAAATTGCCATTTTCATTAAAACAATTCGAAACATTTGTGGAATTTACATTTGTACATAAATGCTCAAATATATGAACTCTAATTGAATTTGTTTGTATCAGATTTCAATAATAGAGGATGTAATAATTGCAACAGGCCCAATTATTGAATTCTCATTTGTGTTTTTAGTTTACAGATTTATTGCACGTCTATTTTAAACTTTGAGAAGTTTTCTTGCATTGTCTGAGGCAGAAAATGTTAATACAAAAGTGTATGGTATTTTTGTGTGTAATTCAGTTTTTTTTTTTTTTTTTTTTTTACCTGCTAACTGCATAGTTAGTTATTGTACACTTAAATATTTACATGCAATTGCATTTACAATGTAATTAACACAATTACAGAGGTATATAATGATTATTTGTGAGCTTTCACTGCAAAAAATACCGCAAACTGCATCGCAACATTTGAGAAAAGCCGCAGCAAATTCAGTCATTTTTGGCCACAAAAATCAGGAAAAAGTGCCACGAAATCCTGGTGGGACTGCATTTAGAAAACTGAACATTCTATCAATGTAAGTTAATAAGAACTCTTAAATTTCGTAAAAAAGCATAAAGTTTACCAAAGAAATTATATAGTGCAATTGTATATTGTTAGGCAGTTCATGCTGAATTGATTGGAGAAGATTAAAAGTTTGTGTTAGTTTGTGTTAGAGGTTTAGAACAAACACTAACCAGAATATTTGAGGAATATCAATACTGCCAAACAAACATAAAGAAGTGACCTCTTTATGAGAGTAACAGGATGGAGTTGTTTGACTGTATTTGAAAGCAGTTGTGCTTCACTAAAGAAGGTCCAATAGTCTTCAGACATCTTTGAAGGGAAAATAATAAAACTCAACCAATAAATAAATCAGAGCCTCACTTCTGTAATTTCATTATTCTGTGGGAATCATAAAAAGTCACCATCTGTCCTTCATTTCCACAGGAAATCATTTTAAAGCCCCTCTGCTGTTGCTCACTGTGATGTCACATTCATCATCGCGGTGAAGGCAATATATAGATGAAGGACACGCGCGTGCGTGCACATTGTAAATAATTTAGTGTTTAATTTTCTTTCATTTAGAGAATACCGGTGGATTAAAATATTTTCACATGTTTGTAGCAAGTGTGTAATAATATGGAGCAGTCACTCTTATGGATGAGACAAACATATAAATACACTTGTGTATTGAATGTATTTGTAGTAGAATATTACTTGTGTTTACTCATACAGAGATTTCCATACTTTTACTTGTGTTTTTGAGGCGATATTTCATAACACAAGCAGTAAAAATCCCACTCTTTTTCTCCTTAACCTCCTGAGACCCGAGCGTGACTACTGTGGGCATTTTCCATTTCCCTTTTTGATTTGTAAATAGGAGCACCTAATAAACAAGCAAGCAATAATAATAATAATAATAATAATAATAATAATTTCTAGAGAAATCGTTTTCCAAAAATGTATGTCCACATACAGTTGAAGTCCAAAGTTTATATTCATTAAGTTATTAAAACTAATTTTTTAACCACTCCACAGATTTCATATTAGCAAACTATAGTTTTGGCAAGTCGTTTAGAACAGTGCTTCCCAAATTCGGGTACACGTACCCCTGGGGACACGTGAGGTGACAATAGGGGTACGCGAATAAAATTATGAGATTGACCGTTCTTTTATTTTCATCACAGTCTAAAATAGCATTCAAACCCAGTTCATGTACAGTTGTGCTCAAAAGTTTGCACACCCTGGCAGAAATTGTGAAATTTTGGCATTGATTTTGAAAATATGACTGATCATGCAAAAAAACTGTCTTTTATTTAAGGATAGTGATCATATGAAGCCATTTATTATCACATAGTTGTTTGGCTCCTTTTTAAATCATAATGATAACAGAAATCACCCAAATGGCCCTGATCAAAAGTTTACACACCCTTGAATGTTTGGCCTTGTTACAGACACACAAGGTGACACACACAGGTTTAAATGGCAATTAAAGGTTAATTTCCCACACCTGTGGCTTTTTAAATTGCAATTAGTGTCTGTGTATAAATAGTCAATGAGTTTGTTAGCTCTCACGTGGATGCACTGAGCAGGCTAGATACTGAGCCATTTTGTACTCAAAAATACAAAATAAGTATATTCAGAAGCACTCTCATTGTGGAATAAGTGGAGCCGGAGCTCTTTAAAGGAAACACCCCGGCGTTACATCTTTAATGCAGTTCTATTTAATGCGTTAGAGCTTTATTAAAGTTCAAATAATAAGGAAGCAGATCACGTAAATAATTACAAACTCTGAAACTGGCATTTCTTTGTGCAGTCAGCGTCTCTTCTATGAGTTGTGTGAATGTCCCGAGAGATTGAAACTGTATCCGGCTGATGCACACTCTGTCACGGGATGCTCATCCCTCGAGCGCACACGCTTAATGCAGCTAGATTATAACATGATGACTCAAGACTTATTGAATCATAATATATGTGTCACTGTGCATTTCTTAGCATGAAGAAAATTGTCAATATGCAGCTTTATTAATAAGAGAGAGTTTGTTTGAGTTAAAGATGGATAGAAGTGAACAGAAAGGTGAGAGAGTCTTCGCCCCATTATACACCGCAACAAAATACATTTTTGATCTAAAACTCCTTTAAAACAACGTACATTTACTTTAGCAGATATACTGCAGAAGAAACATTTGATATCTGAGAATGTTGAATATAATATTAAAAATACAAATATTTAAAATATCTAAAAATCCTTTAAAAAAGATGCATTGACCTGAGAAGCAGCAGATAAGATATTTAGACTTGCTTTTAGAGAATCTTGAATATAAGTATATTTAGTCTTTACTGCACTCGCAGAAGTATAACCAAGTGAAAAAATGCACTTATATATAAAATACACTTTTATTTCAGATACATTCTCTTAAAGCAAGTCTAAATATCTTATATGTTGCTTCTCAAGTAAATGTAACTTGTTCTGAGGACTTTTAGATATTTTAAATGGAAAACAAGACAAAAGCACTTGATGACAATGGAATGTTTTGCAGTGAATGTTTTACTGAATTAAACTTAATAAAAAGTATTTTTCCCTTTAATTCAGTGAATGTCATGTAGAGGTATTTTTAAAAGATGATTTTGTCCTCTTTATTGTTAAGAAGAAAGTTTAATACAACCTTTTAAGTCGAGACACAAGCTGAATAATTGGTTAAGAGTTAATGATTAATAGTTGCATTCATAGTCGAATAATCGTTCTAATAATCGTTAGATTAATCGATTATCAAAATACTCATTACTTGCAGCACTACTACTCATGCAATGTGAGTCACACAAGCATCTTTTTTCGCAAGCGCAGCACACTGCTAGGTGACCTAGCTTAGTGATAGTAAGTAAAACTGATACTTCACTGTTTTACCAGACTTGCAAATGGTTTTTTTTTCACAGTTTAAAATGTACTTTGTATTTAATGTTAGATGCATAGGGACTTTTGACAGGTGTCAGATATCCGGTGCGGCCAAATAATTTTCCACATTCACACGCAGTAATTTTCACTCACATTTGCTTGCATGCTAGAGACCTGTTTTTACATTGTTGCATGATGTTTTTTCAGCAAATGAGCTCAACCTTGCTAACAGTGTCAAATGTGACATAAAAAAGCACCTTGAGCTGACCGCGCAATTGCACAGGTACTTACCCGCAATGCTTGAAGTCGGCCAGCAATGCTGTACCTGCAATGATGCGCAATTCCAGGTACAGAACCGAACACTATTCTTGCGTACCGCAACGCGATGAGGGGGGAATTTTGTTGGCTCTGCACCTGTAGGAGCGCTTCATGGAAATTGACGGCATGTTGTTGTGTCACATGACTCAGTACGGCAGAAGTTTAACCCTTAATTGACAGTCTAGAGTCTTGTAAACAGTATTCAGTCAGTTTTTATTCATTTAAATTATGTGTTGCATATAGCGAAGCCAAAATACAACATCCAAACATGTGGACGCGGGGTCGCACAAGGTTAAAGAAATTAATTTAAGTCACCTTAATTAAAACTACTACAAAAACTACACTACACACAATGCTGAAGAGAGATCTACCAATAAGAGAAGTCGCTGTTACCATGGAAACGGTAATTGCGGCAAAAGAGCTCTGCACTGACCGCCCACTCTCATGAAGAATTGAGAATGATGTAATATACACTCTCAAATGACATATATATATATATTAGATATGTCGATTTAACGCGTTAATTCAGTGCAATTAATTATAAAAAAAATTGCGCATTAAAACATTTTTACACAATGAATCATGTCCCCGCACCTTAATTCAAGCTTGAAGTACCACCTGTTTTCTCCAGGGGGCAGTAAGCGAAACTCCAGCTGTATAGGCAACACGCAGCTTATACAGAGAACAAACCACACAAGATGAGGACACGTTCTTGCATTTAAACAGCTTGATGGAGTGCAATTCTGAACACAGGGATCTCAAGACGTGTTTTTCTAAGTTTCAAACTACATTTAACTTGACAGAGCGATCAAAAAATGGTACGTTTATGACACGATGCAACCGAGACGCTCCAAAAGAGCCCGTCTGACGCAGGTGTACATTGACGCATCCTTAAACAAGCTCTTATAATAAATCTATTTCGGACAGATCGACGAATTAAATTGCTAAACAGATTGCTGCGAACTGTAGACCAATGATAAGCTTATGCTATAATATGGAAATAAACAATATATTGCATTCTTAAGCCACTTTTTGTTTTATCTTTTTGGTAACACTTTACAACAAGGTAACATTTGTTAATATTAGTTAATGCATTATTTTAGGTATCATGAACAAACAATTAACAATATATATATATATATATTTTAACAGCATTTATTCATCTTTGTTAATGTTAGTTAATAATAAAAATGAATTGTTAGTTCATAATGCATTAACTAATGTTAACAAATATAACTTTTGATTTTAAAAATGTATTAGTAAATGTTGAAATTAACATTAACTAAGATTCATAAATGCTGTAAAAGTATTGTGCAGTGATAGTTCATGTTAACTAATGTATGTTAAAGGAGTAATATGTAACATTGACATCAAGGGTTTAAAATGGGTACTGCAGTCCAAATTCAAAATACTGGAGAGAGTTGTCTCACCCACCGCCCCCTCCCCAGACTCGAAGCCCACACGGGCTGCCAGGTTGAGGACACGCAACAGGAACGAGCAAACTGACAATGGCAAGAGACGAGTCTTACACTGTAAGTCGATCAGCTATTGTATACGTTTGCAATGTTTTTATTGTTTGCAAATTATAAACCAGCTCATGTGGATTTTTTATAACTCTGTCAGTGTTAGCTAGCTGTATTGATGGCTTCCATGGCTACAGCGCGCTGTGTTTACCCGCTAACTTGTTTCAATTCTGGCAACCCGGGGTGTCGAAATACTATTGGGAAATGGACAGTGGGCGGGATCACACAGGCTAAAACATAAACAGAAATTCTGGCCCGGAACGGACATTTCAGAGTAGAATATACTGGCTGTAGCACTGTTTTCAGAGAAGCCAGTATTTCAACTTAACATGTTTCCTAAATCTCTGATAACATATTATGATAATTGTATGCTTTAGTACAGTAAAGATATTACATATTGCACCTTTAACAAATGGAATCTTATTGCAAAGCGTAACTGTGTTTTTAATGCATTACTCGTGTGCCACAATAATGTTTCAATTTTAATTATCTGCATTATTATTTTTATAATATTTATAAAATAAAACAATTTTATTTGTAATTATTTAAATATAACTATTTATAATTATTTAATAATTATATATTGAATTATTGTTATTTGAGGAGATTTATCAGCAAATATTTACATATGTGATTAATTGCAATTAATTATTCAGCATATAAAATCAAATCAAATCAAATCACTTTATTGTCACACAGCCATATACACAAGTGCAATGGTGTGTGAAATTCTTTGGTGCAGTTCCGATCAACATAGCAGTCATGACAGTGATGAGACATATACCAATTTACAATAACATCAAATTAACACAGCACAATTTAAACATCTGATATACACATAATTACACTCAACAATATACAAATAATAACATACACTGTACAGTATACAATACGCACTATATAGATACACATTATACAATAAAAAAGTATATATAGTATATATAGAATGTACAGTATTGTACTGTATTGACATTCAGGCTGTCGGCTGATAGTCAGTTGTTAAGAGAGAATCTAATATAATAATAATATTATTTATGACAGTCCGGTGTGAGATATAAGAGTAAGATTAATAAAGTGCAGTGCTGATGTATTTTGATCGTGGGAGATCAAGAGTTCAGAAGTCTGATTGCTTGGGGGAAGAAGCTGTCATGGAGTCGGCTGGTGCGGGTCCTGATGCTGCGATACCGCCTGCCTGATGGTAGCAGTGAGAACAGCCCATGGCTCGGGTGGCTGGAGTCTCTGATGATCCTCCAAGCTTTTTTCACACACCGCCTGGTATATATGTCCTGGAGGGAGGGAAGCTCACCTCTGATGATGTGTCTGGCAGTTCGCACCACCCTTTGCAGGGCTTTGTGGTTGTGGGCGGTGCTATTGCCGTACCAGGTGGAGATGCAGCCAGTCAGGATGCTCTCAACAGTGCAGGTGTAGAACCGTGTGAGGATGTGGTGGTTCATTCCAAACTTCCTCAGCTGTCTCAGGAAGAAGAGGCGCTGATGAGCCTTTTTCACAACGACTTCAGTGTGGACGGACCATGTGAGTTCCTCAGTGATGTGTACACCCAGGAACTTGAAGCTTGCTGACTCTCTCCACTGGTGCTCCATTGATGGTGATGGGGCTGTGTTCTCCATCTCTTCTCCTGAAGTCCACCACAAGCTCCTTTGTCTTACTGACGTTGAGGGAGAGGTTGTGCTCCTGACACCAGTGTGTCAGAGTGTGCACCTCCTCTCTGTAGGCTGTTTCATCATTGTCAGTGATCAGACCTACCACCGTCGTATCATCAGCAAACTTAATGATGGCATTGGAGCTATGTGTTGCCACACAGTCATGTGTGTACAGGGAATACAGGAGTGGGCTGAGAACACAGCCCTGCGGGGCTCCAGTGTTGAGGGTCAGTGATGAGGAGATGTTGCTGCCTATTCTAACCACCTGGCGTCTGCTTGACAGGAAGTCCAGGATCCAGCTGCACAGCGAGCTGTTTAAGCCCAGAGCCCGGAGTTTATCATCAAGCTTGGAGGGCACTATGGTGTTGAATGCTGAGCTGTAGTCTACAAACAACATTCTCACATAAGTGTTCTTTTTTTCCAGGTGGGAGAGAGCAGTGTGTATTGTAGATGCAATGGCATCATCAGTGGAGCGGTTGTTGCGGTAAGCAAACTGCAATGGGTCCAGAGAGAGAGGCAGCACAGAGCAGATGTAATCTCCGATTAGTCTCTCAAAACATTTGCTGATGATGGGGGTCAGAGCAACAGGACGCCAGTCATTTAAGCGAAGTGATTTTTGATTGTTTTAGAACAGGCACAATGGTGGATGTATTATAATTAATACATATAATTATTGTATAAATATAAATATAAATAATATATGAATAATAATTACATATAATTAATTCAATTAGAAATTTTGATCGATTGACAGCCCTAATGTACATATGTTTATATCTGATTTTTTTTTTCAATACAAGTGTAATATGTTGTTTATATACTGATAATCAATATAGTCAACAAATTTTTTTTATTATTGTATCATGGTTTTCGACATCAGTTACGTAATTACATAATTCCTCATAAAAGAACAAGTACATAGTGCTGTACCTTTCTCTTTTTCCAAATACTTTTTTGGCTTCAAATTAAAAGGTTGTAATGTTCTTCCTGGAGCTGGTTGGTTTGGTTCAGTGTTTAAAACTCGTTATTAAAGAAATTCCCGAAAATGAATGGAGAGCAAAAGCCTCTAAAAAAGCGGCCGCTGTCTTTTATGCTCTATTCTCACGGGGTTTGAATCAAATCAACAGGTTTTGCATTTGTTACTGTCTGGATCATTACCTCCTAACTCTAACTCAATCTAATTACTCTGTGCAGTTTGGAGACGTCTAATGAATAATATGATAATAGCCTAAAATAGACTTGCTGCATACCGCCCTGTGATTAGTATAACTGTGGCTTTGAGATAAGGTCAAGTATTCCAATGACTGTAATGAGGGACTTTTTACTTTAATATTACCTGCTATTAGTCCATTTACATCAGAGAATATTTTATGGACAAAAATGAACAATTGGTGACATGCTTGCAGTGATTGTTATTAAAATAGCTTGTGTTGTATTATTCCTCATTTGTAAAGTGATTTGGATCAAAGAAACTGCTAAATGAATAAATGTATGTACATTTTAGACCAGTGTTTCTCAACTGTTGTGTCGTGACCCAAAAATGAGCACGTCTATTCTGATCAGGGCAAAGCAATGCTTAATGCAAATAATAAACTGCAACTAGATAATGGTGTACACTGTATACCCTAATGTTGTCATTACTAGAAAGATCAAGTTGCTTTAATTAAACATTACTTGAAATGTCACGTTTTGGGCACATAACTCAAATAGCGATGTTCTTTGAACTTATTTTCCTTAAAAATCCATAGACTTAAGATTTTAAGTGTTAATAACTCACACTATGGAGTAGTGGGAATATTTGAATTAATGATGTTTCCTTGGTCAAAGGGAACATATGGAGGCATTTAAATAGCCTAGTTGTTATTAAGAATTCATAGAGGTTTTAGCTCTTTTGTAGTATTATGTTGTTTTGTTGCAGTTTCGTTTGATGTCACCGTATAGGGTGATCTGTGTCCCCTTTGGCCAAATTGGACCCTGTTAACTATTTCAGTTCTACTTGTGCACATGCACCTGAAGTACAGGTGTTTATGCATGGTTGTGGAGAAATATGTTTATTTAATGATTGACCTAGAATCAGTTATAATCGCCTTTATTTAAGATGTGTTATTGTATCATCTATATTTTTATTAAAATGATTAAGTAGAAACAACAACATTTAAATAGCAAATCTGAGTTAAGTCTACAGTACTTGCATCTAGTTGCCTTAACTTAAATAGTAAAGTTCATTCTATATGATGAACGTGATAACACAAGTTTTGGAGTTGCCATTACTCAATTAAGCCTTGTGTTGTGTTTGTTTGTGCTAACACATTTTGTGTTCCCGGCCAAAAATGACTGGCCCAATATGATTGTTTATAAATCTCTAATATTGTATATATTATCACAAGATATTACATTAGATCTTTTTATCAACTTCTTTATTTAGTCATTACTTTTAAAAAATATTTGAGTTTTGTGCTCCTTTTTAAAACATATTTTAAAGACATACTGTATATTTGTATTGGTAGAAGGATTCATTAAACTGAGCTCATACTGGGCTAGTGGGGTTCACTCTTAAAGTTGTTTAATTTTACGATGGCAGAATTTTTTAATCTACACCAAATAAAGAAAGAATTGCATTTGTATGTAGTGTAGTTTGTTTAGTGTAAATGTGCACACAGGTTTTACTGCATTTTGTGTACGAGTGAGAGACACAAAGAGACTGAGAGAGAGAGAGAGAGAGAGAGAGAGAAAGAGAGAGTAAAATTTAGTATTTGCCTCAGTACAGAATAGAGGCAGAAATTCCAGGAACCTTTAGTGAATTTACAGTCTTCTATTCCAAGCACAATCTTGTTCCCATCTGCTCTAATTGGCCTGTTGAGCTCTTCAGCATTACCGTCCAATGCACCATCCGTTCACATGCATGCTGAGCAGCAGGAGTGTTCACTGCAGGAAAAACAAGAACTAACTACTTCAGTGTAGAGGACGGAGGTAATACCGGCTCAAACTGGATGGCCTTTTGTTTATAGTTCGGCTAGCTAAGTGGGAATACCTAATCAATTAATTTACAATACAAAAAAAATGCTCCTGGAGGTCTTTGTTTCGGAGAATGTATTAGAAATGGTTGAACACGAATGTTTCAACTCATTCTAATGACATTCTAATGGATTCACCTGAAAAGATACATTTCTGGCCATGTGAATGATGTAGGCAGATCAAATGAACCCACATTTAAACCGATATTTCACAGTGATTGTGTCACAGGTTCTGCAATCTTCGGATTTATTGCACGTTTATCACAATGTCTTTTATTACAGTTTAAAATGTATTAGTTTAGGTGCATTATACTATCAGATCCCCTAACCCAACCCCATTCCTAAACATAACCAATCCTTAACAATATAAAAGATGTAACAAGCAGACAAAAGTGCACTTTATTTTACAGTATGTGTAGTTTCTTGGTAAATGCATGGTAAATATGTTGTACATACAGACAAATGTGTAGTAACTAGGGGTACTTACCTGAAGTGTTCGTAAATCGTACCTTAAGCAACCCCACACCTGTCCGGAGGTACAACATAATTTCCATGTATGTACCATTAGTAAGTAGAGTAATGTTTCAAATTAGTTACCATTTACAAACACTTCAGGTAAGTACCTTTGTCTGTAGGTACAACATATTTGCCAAATATGGACCAGGAAAATACACGTACTGTAAAATAAATATATGTAAAATAAAGTGCTTCCGAATTTTCCATTCATTTAATTAAAAATGTAGCCTTGGGTAAAGATATGCTCTGAAATGTTACGTCTTGAGGGTGCAGGCAAAAAGTCACTATAATGATGAATTGCTAAAAAGTGTAATCGCGTTTAAAGTGTGTTGCATTAGAGAAATTCAATCAAGAATCAATATTACTATTGCTTTAACTAAAGGTCGAAACATATTCTATGCAAGTACACAAGCTTAATTTTGTGCTTTGTTGCGTTCCAAAATATGTCAGACTGCAATGCAAGTAAGCGTTGCATTCTGATCATTGCCACAAGGGGCACTATAGCGAGTTTAGTGTGAACTGTCTGCTTTTACTCTGATTTTTCTTTTGCAAGTCAACTACTGTCATGGCAGAGCAACAATTTAAAAGAATACTGCTGAGCAAGTAAGGTAAAGTCAACATATAAATAACTTCCCTGAATAATAACACACTGAGATTATTGGCACAGACTTTTGAAGGTGACTCTATTGCCCCCTTGAGTACTGAGGTTTGTTACCACAATAGTAACTCAAGAACACATGTTAAGCATGCTTAAACGGACCGCGCTAGGGGTGTAAAAGCATATCATATCGTATTGTATTGTACGATACGACGCTCACGATTTGATATCATATGTATTGTATGACACATATAAATGCATAAGAGTGATTAAAACCCAAGCAATGCAACGTTGAGAGCTGTGAAACAGTCTCCTCCCCAGAGAGGCGGCGCTGAGTGATCGAAGACCGATGGCAAAGGGAAAGTAGATTGCAGCTTTGCAACATGTCAAGTTTGCCAAACAACGGTGTCATGTCCCGGTGCTACAGTACATCAAACATGTTGTTTTATTTACGCCGATATCACCAATTAGCGAGGCAAATAAAGCAGCAGCAAGTTGCAATTAACAGCCAGCCTCTGCCCACTGACACTGAGCGTGATCACGTGCACAGCAAGATGCTCATAACTATTAAAAACCAGCTTATTCAAAAAGAAACAACAACGTAAGAAACCCATGATTACATGAGACTTATTATTCTCTGCTTTTTACATTGATGAGCACAACACTTGCACATACTGGATAAGCCGGTAAGACTGCTAAAGTTTACATGCAAAGTGAAACTGGGGGAAGAGGGCAAAAAAATAATAATAAATGTGCCAATCAGTTTTTGCTCAAACCGCTAAATAATATTGTATTATGTACATATAACGTAAAGCCAGAGGTCAGGTTCCTCTTTTTTGTTTTCTCCAATAACTATTGAAAGGAGTTTTTTCTTTGCCACGGTCACCTTTAGCTTGCTCGCTGGGGGCTTTAAGACTTTAAGGCATGATTTTCTACAAAGATGCTTTGAAACGATGTGCATTGTGAAAAGTGCTTTTCAAATTAAAATGACTTGAATGTAGACAAACTCATTTTTCTCATAACAATCTGCTGATAAATACAGAGCTGTTGTTTAAGTTAGTTTATTACTTTATAATTCAGACACTGTTGTGTCACTAAAGATTTAAAATACATTTATGTTGAATCCTTTAATACATTTAAACAAATTTTCTTTCTTTAATAATCATATCATATCATGAGGCTTCTGAATTGTACCGTATCATTAAATTTGTGTATGATTACATGCCTAAACTGCGTGTTGGCAATGCGTTGGCCAAGCTCTCACATCTGCGTTCACGTACTTGGTTAAAGTATGTTTATCAACAAACAAACCTCTAACTCTAAGTATAAAACATTGAGTGTGTAATTGTCCTGTTCCAGACATAAAGGATCCCTCAAATCATGTGTGTTGTTGAGGAGGTGTGCTGTTACTTTACTAAGAGATCACACTTAACATTTTCTCCTGAAAACCCCATAGACTTGCATTGAAGGATGAACTCTAGTCAGATCGAGAGAGAAGAATATCATAGAGACTTGAGGGTGTAGGACTCTTTCGACTTGAGCCAGTAAACAACCAGTACATTTAGTACATTTTACATTTAGTCATTTAGCAGATGCTTTTATCCAAAGCGACTTACAAATGAGGAACATAGCAAGCAATTTGTCATACAAAGTTTAACAGCATCTGCAGTATAAGACTGGCAAGTTCTCACAGTGGCTGGAGTAGTAAAGATGCTAGCACAGAAGACAGAGACAGACAATCATTTTTTTGTTTCTCTGTACATTAAGTGCAGTGGTAAGTGCAATTAGTGTGGGTTGGTTAAGTGCTCGTGGAACAGATGTGTTTTCAGCTGGTTCTTGAATGTTGAGAAGGTAACAGCAGATCAACCACCTAACAATTCCCTAGCAACCACTCAGACATCCGGTAGATGCTCAGAGTAGAGCCGCTGCTCCTCCGCATTGAAAGGATCCAGTTGAGGTGGTTCGGGCATCTGGTCAGGATGCCTCCTGGGTGCCTTCCTAGGGAGGTGTTCCAGGCATGTCCAATCCAGAGGCAGACCCAGAACATGCTAGAGATATTACATCTCTCGGCTGGCCTGGGAACACCTTGGGATCCCCCAGGAAGCGCTGGAGGACGTGGCCGGGGAAAAGGACGTATGGGCTGTCTTGCTGAGTCTGCTGCCACCGCGACCCAGATAAGCGGAGGAAAATGGATGGAAATGCCGTATTAATACATTTTATATTTGTCAGTTAACATGCAAAAAATATATATACATATATATTTTTTTACATCTATGAACAGTTAAGAATCTTTTAATGTCTTACAATATAGTTTTAGATGAAAACCATCGGGTTATGAACAATTTATAAGCTTAAATTACACCGGGTCGAAATTGACCCGCAAATGCAAAAGGTGTATGCAGAAACTAAACGCAAAAAAACAGGTATCGTATCGGCTAGTACCAAAAAGGAAGAATCTGTACTCGTATTCGTTCTCAAAAAATGGTATGGGACATCCCTAATGATATCAACATAAACCTCAAACCATCGCTTTATGTAATCTACCCAAAATACAGAGTATCAGAACTATGAAGCCGCTTGTTGTCTTTGTTTGACAGTTTTTACAAACTTAATATGCTAAACATCACATTATCGATGATACGGGTGAAAATGCTGAGGAATTAAAAATGTTCCATGAACAATGCATTGTTCAGAGTTTTATCTCAAAATTATTTCAACACTCGAGGGTTCAATTGCTCACATTATAGGTGGAGCGTGACATACAATTTTCTTATTTTAAACTTGTAATTATGCCATTGTTTAAAGTGAGCTGTCCTCCAACATAAATTATTTCATCATTGTTCAAGCATTATTGAGTTATTTAAGGCTGCTGCCATGGCAATCTGTGATGATACGGGACTGTCATTGAATTAGTTCCACTGTTATGGTCTAGCAGCCGACGGCCCATGAGTGGATCTCTGGTTATATGTGCGGCTCCATCAGCTCATAATCGTGAGGTGCTATGAAAGCAAGTGTGTTTCCATGACAACAGATGAAGGCCTGTCCTGGACAAATCAACATCGGGTCGCTAGTCATGACACACACACTCTGCCAAGCTGCCGAACTGTTTGCGTTTTACATATTCAGATATTCACAATTTCTCCCTTTGTGTTCAGAAAAAGAAAGAAAGTCATTTAGGGTTTTAACAACACAGGGGTGAGTAAACAATGGCTGAATTGTCATTTTTGGATGAACTAATGTTTTAATATTTTGGGGATAAAAGAGACTGCGCACCTCTCAATCAATGTGAGAAGTCAAACCATTTCTATTCCATTTTTCTCAGAAAGAGCTAAGCATATAAGCCTATAACTTTATAGAACTCATTATAGTTTCTTTTATAAGGATGATGATGTATAGATCCTCTGTACAGCTGGACTGTTTTAGGGTTTTCATGTAATGATAAACATGCTGGAACTAATGTATGCCATTCCCTCACAAATATTATGCTTTATAAGAAATGTAAGATTAAAATTGAATATTTCCCATTAGCTTACACTGATAGAATGTTGTTTGTTGGAAAATGTGACCAACAGTGATGACATTATTGTAACATTTGCGAAGTTGTAAATCCTATTTACATACTGAACAGTGACATCAGGAAATGCTAATCAAATGTATTATGTTAAATGAACATTCGGGGTTCAATACAAGTTTACAGTTTAAACAATACACAAGTTTTAACAGAAAAATTAATGTAAGTGCTTTTATAAAATTGTAAGCTTCAAATTTCTGTCTTTAAACCCTCCAAACAATTGGCCCCAATGACTTCCATTGTACGTGCCTCACTTAGCCCTTTTCCACTGAAATTGTGATGGTTCTCGTGCCGAATCTGTGCTCAGCCGGGGCAATCTGGAGCCTGTCACAAACTTGCCGTGCCTTTCCACTGACTTGAAACCCGAATGGTGAAGTAATGGGTTATGTGGCTACGTAGTAGCCATTTGACTTGCCCATAAACAAACATGGTGCATCACAGTGTTTGTGTACAACTGTTACTTCTGTTTTTGAGGACATATTTAAACATACAGAGAAATTCAATCAAACGTTATAGAGCGCGACAGTGACAGACCCCCACTTTTTCACCCGTTTGGGTTCTGGAAGTATTTTCCCCATTCATTTCTTCCAAAGACTGTTTAAAAAATTCTTCATAAAACAGTTGTGAGCCATGAACCAAACCAACCAGCTCCGAGCAGAATCACATCATCACAAACTTTGTTTTAAGGCAAAAAAGTGTTTGAAAATCAGACAAAAAGACAAAGAAACAAGACTGTGTACTTACCGTCTTTCATGAGGGCACAAACTACAATCCCATGATGCATTGGGAATGATGTCATTAAATAAAAAACATTGGGAATATACAGTAAAAATAATTATTGATTGTAGGTTGTTGATTATAAGTATAGAAACAGGATATTTTAATTTTTTTGCAAAATATCCCGATATGTACAAATATAATATAGAAGTAGTTTAAGGGTGAAGAGACTCGATTACGTCATTCCCAGTGCATCATGGGAGTGGGAAGTCGCTCTGATTCCGTATTGCGGTTTTAAATGGCCGCGGTTCTCTGATTGGTGGATCTTTCTCTGATGTACCATGGGTAATGTAGTTGTTTACCATGAATTCTGCTATCAAATGCGATTTTTAAACAATGAAGTTGAGATAACGCAGACGGATGGCTTTAACGGAAGCATATACCATCGGTGAACAACCGATGGCTCACGGTAGGTCTGTCTTTAAAGGTTTATAAGTTATCATCCAAAAATCAATTGTCTATGGGATAAATTAATGGGATTTTTACTTCCGGAACCAGACTGTTGCACTCTATTACATTGCCAGAGATGACATCTGCACTCAAAACAACAAGTAACGTAATTACATTATTTTGTATGAACTTTTTAATGTGGCTTGCTAAGTTCTATAAACTGTATCGTTATTAACTTTGGTGTAGCAGATGGTTATATTTGGATTTTTGCCATAATATTATGCTATGTTTATGCTTGGATTGAGAATCCTACCGGTTTCCTTAACATGTAGCAATGATCTTCCTTATTTAGTGAGTAGCTGATCAAAAATCCCCTTCCTGAACAAAACAATTCACAAAATAAGATTAGAAGAGTATAAGGAAGTTAACAAAGTTGTCCAATCTTATAACTTCAGAACACCGGCTTGCATCATTTCTTGCTGTATCTCCTCGTAGTCTTTTTTTCTTTCTTTGTGATATCTCTGTAGTTTATCTCAGATCTCTGTAGAAGACCATTTCGCAAGCAGAGTGCTCGTTTCGTCCACGTTTTATAGGTTTTTATTGTTGTTATAGAGTGATGAAGTCCTTGTTGCAGACGGTAGCTACTGTTGTTGTTTGTAAAACTTTGGTGTCGAAACATTGTCCCGCCCTCTGCCCCCTGACATAATTGGTTCCTGCATAGAGACCAGCAAGCTTTTGCAAGTAAGTATAGCTGCAGGTAGGGACCACCAAATGGGGCAGAATCTCCAAAAGAGGGGGGAGTTACTCCAGAAGGGGCGTGGTTATTCCAAAAGGGGGTTGTGCCAGTTCCAAAAGGGGGCATCACTTCCACTCACAGTTAAGGTTAGGGAAAGGGTTAGGTAAGGGGCTCACTATATCTTTAATTTCAATTTGGAGCTCCTGACAATTTTTGGAGCACTGCCAGCAGCTCTCTCTTTTTGAGGTGTTTTCTGCAGTGGAAATGCGCGGAATAGTTCGAGAATTCGCACCGGCTCAGGAACCTGCCGAAATTACCAAAATGTATTTCTGTGATAATTAAAATTATGCCAAAAATGCTGCTGAATGAGCTTGACTTGTATTGAACCAAAAATACTCCTTTAACTGAAAAAGCAAAGAAATATCCACAGACAGGCATAAAATGACCACGATCTTGGCAGTCTTGTAGTTGTATTTAGTGCTGACATCCAAGGTCTTATTTGTGTAAGAGTTTTCATGCTGTGAGAGTGGGCCTAAAGTCACATTCATACTTTAATCTACCATCTTATCACTGCCCTCTTCTAAGTCCACAGAAGCTCTTCAAGGTCGTTCTTCAGGGTTAGTTTGGCGTCACATCGCCACAGAGAACTACTTAACACCCCAAGAGCAAAGCAAAACTCTCCATCACAGCTGAATTTGCCAGTCAGGGAGGATTGGGCTCACATATGCTGGCGGGTTTAGCGCAGGTAATCTGTGCGTGTGATGAGAGCAGTCGGCCGTGGTGATTTAGATGTGAAATGGGGCCAGACGGCGAGAGGGTCCCGCGGAGGTGATAAACGACCAGCAGATGATTTAGCAGAAGCCCTGAGCTGAGCACTTTCTAATACCTTCATATAAGACTGTGCACTTCAGAGATTCTTTGCGTTTTCTAAACCAATGCAAACTTTTATGCATGTTCTGTGGTGCCTTACACAAGCTGTTATGGGTGGCTTTCAGGTGCCAATCAGGATGAATATGTTCATAAATAATGTGTAGAACTCATGTGTGTGTCCTTGACAACTTAATTGCATTTAAAGGGGTCATGAAATGCTCTTTTTTAAATAGTTTTATTATATCCCAGAGGTCCACTGATAATGTTAGTAACGTTTCTTTCTTTCTTTTTTTTTTTTTTGTGTGTGTGCATAAAAAAACATGTTTAATTTAGTAATATATGATCATTTTCCACCCTGTCTCTGGCCCGCTGTCTGAAACTCTCAGTTTTGGCATAAGCACCTCCTTAAAACTTCAACGTAAATGCCCACTGTTCTGATTGGCTAACATCATGCAGCCCCTCAAATTCAGTCATACTCAAACTGAATATAATGAACAAGCTCCACAACATTATAAAACTAAATTTCAGGGGTTACACATAATGCTCATCCAACACGTTGCATCTGAATATATTTAACTGTTCATCTCAAACACAACTGTAAACACTCACAGCCTGTCTTCACCGGATGCGAGAGTCGCGTCAAAAGCAATAGAACAAGTTATAATCAATGATGCGGTCTACCATGGAAGTATCCGTTGCGGTGGGTCGTGCAGACAGTAAACAGATGTCCCATTCCCTTTTGCGCTGCACACACTGGCGCTACTACTGCCAACAACACAAATAAACGGTTTAGAAAGTTTGTGTCGACGCGCCCGGTGTAGAAAGCCTCAAGCCGCTGCGTTGCTTCAGCGGACACGCCCAGTGTAAACAGGGTGTCAGCACCATAAATTACAGTCATGACTTTTGAAATATTCATGAATGGAACTGTTTACTTACTGTTTTGCATCAGGTCCAAGTGTTTTTAACTGTCCCATCCTTCAATAACAGTTCCTTTGCAAAGTTTGAATCATTTTATGACTGTTCACAAGCAATCCACATTGATATGAGCCGAAAAAACATGCAATCCATTCTGAAATATGCTGAACATCCATATCCAGTTTCCAGTATCATCCTGCACTGAAATGCACACTGCCGTAAATGCATCTAAATGGCCAAAGATGTCCATCCAGCATGTTTTCATACACCAACAATTAAAAATAGTGCAGATGGGCAAAAGAACGTGCCCATGTGCTCAAACACCAAGAGGCAGCAGCTGAATGACAGGGAATGGCATCTCCTCTACAGAGTTGTCTTTTATGTCCCAAGATACGTATCAAATGGTCAAAGACGTCTGTCTGTGCATGTTTGAATACAAAAATAATTTAAAATAGTCCAGATGGGTCCCCTTTGGTGTTCAGGAATAGTGAGGCCACAGAAGGCCTGTTTGTCCTGAGTATGAACTGAAGCACCAGTGGGCGGGGCCAAGGGTGCACTGATGTGAAATCACACCTGTCTTTATGACAGCACTAGGCTTTTTTCCTCTCAATTATTTTACATGTTCAAGTTTGCTGAAGTTAGCAAAACAGTAAAACAGAATAGTGATCCTTTAAAGGAGTAGTCTGCACAAAATTGAAAATTCAGTCATATTTTACTCACCCTCATGTTGTTCCAGACCCATCTGATTTACTTTCTTCAGAGGAACATATATTAGTTGTTCAACAGAATGTTCGCACTGCTCTTTTCCATACAATGAAAGTGGATGGTGACTATGACAGTCAAACTTCAAAAGAACAAAAAAGCACCATTAAAGTATACTGTAAGTAGTCATTGTGACTCATTATTGCAAGTCTACTAAAGCCATTCAATAGCTTTAAATGAGGAAAACACCCAAATATAACTTGTTATTCACTGAAAATCTTCCCCTCCGTTCAGCGCTCGAGTTGCGGGGGGATGCCATCCCCCTTATTGAAAGAAATGGCAAAATGCATACCCCTTGTAAAAGTGAAAAACCCTTGTAAAAGCCCTTCACGGTGAGACGGGGCTCCGTGAAGGGCGGGGAAGTGTCCAAGGAAAGGCCCAGACATGAGCGGGGTCCGAAGGCCGCACAAGCTGTGCATGGGGCGGCGGCATCCTTGGCGGCCTGTCTTCCCAGGCCCGCGCAGGTGAGAACTGAAGGCGGCCCGGCCTCAAGCCTGTCGCCCGCGACACGTGCTGTTCTCCCCAGGTGACACACCAAATCCACTGGGGGTCTGAGGAATGGGTCCGGCGACACATCTAATTTGGCCAAACCCTCCCTGCTCTGGTCCTGGGCGTGCGAGGATTCCGGTGTACACACATGGAGATTTGAAGCCGGCTCCCAGACAAGAGGTGCACTCTGCACTTTAAAGACAGCGGTGATTAAGCATTATTCACATCAGGTGTGCTTCATCCACCACTCTCAGAACGAGGCTTATTAATTATGCACCTCTTCTCGCTCACCTGCCCAACTCCCATCATGAGCTTGACCGAAGGACGGCCCTAAGAGGTTGGGCAACGATGACCAGAGGGAGGGGCGGATCGTTCCGCCGCATGCATTTAATAAACCAAAAAATACAAGAGCCTGGACAATTTAGGCAAACCATATATATGTGTCACGTTTATATGTGTTCATGTCTTTTATTTTGGAAGCTTCCTGTTCCTGGTTCATGTCATGTGATTTCCTGTTCCCTCATGTGATCTTGTCATGTGATCCTGTCATGTGTTTCCATTGGTGCATTGTTTGATTATCTTGTTAGCAGACTTGTCTTTTCATTGATTGTCATTGTCATGTGTTTGCCCATGTCCATGTATTTAAGCCCTCATGTTTTCCATTGTCTTTTGTCAAGTATTGTGTTAGTGTAACGTCGTGTCTTTGTCATGTCATGTCAAGTCTGTTTGTTTTGTTTTCACTGTGGATTTCACATTGTAAATAAACTGCACTTGGGTTCTCACTTCATCATCGTCTTCGTCTGCCTGTCACTGCTAAGCTGAACGTTACAATATGGATGTTATAATTTATTTATATATTTAGCACATGTTCCACCAGTCAAAACAATATTTTATACTTACGAAGGTTATAAGGAAAATACTGTAATGGAATGTTATGCAGAAATCCCTGTCATGTGTCCTGTGAGGCAGGGGTTTTCAAACTAGGGTCCGAGGACCATCAGGTCTGCAGAAAATTTCAGGAAAAAAAGAGGGGGAAAAAAGCATGTTAAATAGGGATGCACAATTAATTGTATTTTAACTGCGATCACTGTTTCTGCCTCTCACAGTTAACTAAGCATAACCGTCAAACAGAAATTATCAGCCAGGTAAAGTTGCAAATTGTGACTCTTTTTATTATAGGCTGTATCTATGAATGACAGACCAAATCACAAGCTCTTTTGAAGTTTATTTTGAGCTCAACTGACCTATTATGCTCTCTTCAGAAGTTCGCCACTGACCAATCAGTTTCACTTTCGAGCACGCGCTGAAATACAGAGCTGCAGAAGTTTGAGTATCGTATGTCTCGTATGTGCGCCGCTTTGAATACACGAGGCTCGCATCAGAAAGATGGAAAATGCTGCCTTCGCAGACTGTATATGGAGGTGGGATGAAAATCAGGTGTCTTTCAAACTGTTCTGAGACCCGTTTCCATAAGAGTTCCATTCATTCAACAATGTTGTTGGTTAAAAGCCATTAAGATTAGGCAACAAGTAAGCTGAATACATTTCATGCACATCGCTAACGTAAGCTGACCACGTTAAAAAGCGCTCCAGATTTATTCAATTGCACATTTGCATAATTTCAAGTATGTTTGGCCATTACAAGCGCTTAAAAAAATCTAAAATACACCCATGGCACTGGGGTTTTGTGGGCCGAGGAGGAGATGGGAGCATTTTACCATGTTTGCAACTGCAAGGAGCACCAGAGCATGTCAAAGCTGTTGTCAACAGAAACAACACACACTTTCTTCAGTTTTTTTTTTTTGTGTTTTTTTTCTCAGTAAAATAAAGGCTTGAGACCCCATAGCATTTCCGCCTGTTAAATTATTACAGAAATAATAATATTATTTTTTAAAGAGAACTTAAGGTTGAAACCCCTACAGAGTAATTCTTATACTGGAAGGAAAGCATGGGCAAAACATGACTTAATTTTGGTCAAATCATTTACTAGTTTGTAGTTTTAACACCTTGTTCAACATGAGAGCTGCGGTTTGTTGTAATTTTATTTTTTAATAATCATGATTATCATTTTAACCATTATCATGCAGCCCTAACGTTATACATTATACAAGCACCCAATAGCAGTCTGGGGGATCCCTGGGAAGAGGTCATCATATTTAGGTGTTCTTGGCATCAAAAAGTTTGAAAACACCTGCTGTGAGGAATGCATGAAGTAATAAATTCTTCTAATGTCCATATTTGGCTTGACAAATTATAACAGTGGCCTCCCTGTTCTGGATGCATGTAATGTACACAATATGAGAGTATTATAGCACTTTAGTGCTTCAGAATGCATACATTTACTGCAAAATGGACATGAATGACAATTCTTTCTGAAGAAATATTAAGTAAACAAATGAGAATCCATCAATATTT
Source organism: Myxocyprinus asiaticus (assembly GCF_019703515.2). Lineage (NCBI taxonomy): Eukaryota > Metazoa > Chordata > Actinopteri > Cypriniformes > Catostomidae > Myxocyprinus > Myxocyprinus asiaticus. The sequence goes on along the minus strand of NC_059367.1, from coordinate 1,457,719 downwards.
CTCTAAATGTGCACACATTTGGACTAAACATCCTATTGGATGATGTTCACTGAAGCCCGCAAGAGATAAATCATTGGGAGTTTACAGTATCGAATGGGTATGTGCCTCATTATTGTGATTTGCATAACTGTGATATGTAAACAATACCAACTGTGAGCCTGCCGGCAAACTTTGCGTGATAAAAATAGTTTAGAATCTGAAATATTTCTTTTGTATTACATTTTTCAAAAATGCTTCAAAAACATTCCTAGGATTTTCAATGTGGTCTCAGACTTTTGGACATTTTCTAACTAAAGCTATATAGATAGACAGTGTTCATCTGTACATTACAAAATGAAGAGGCACTCGTTTTATGACGATAGCTCCGTCCCTGCTGTTTTCATCATTGTGGAGATGATGTCCAATATTTTGTTGTTGCAAACAGCGCTCTAAAGCTCTTGCTGGAGGAGGACAGGTGGACGGGTTTGACATGACAGTCCAAATGGGCACAGTCCACGTCTGTAATTGTCATCAAAAAGCAACAAGAATCCTGCAAACTGCCAGATCCACCTGCTCATGCCAGTCAAAGCTCCTCCTCTGCCACCCGTTCAAACACAGCGCCCACAGCCTGGTCTGCACAGCCTCCTGCTCTGGTTTCTCTCCAAAATCTGCCAAATGCTTCTGCATTTTATTGATCTCTTTTTAATTGGGAAATTAAATGTCCCGTCTACATGAAACTTTAGTAAAGTCCACTTTTCCACTGGTGGACAATACAAAGGGACTTGAGTCATATCTAGAGACCAGCATATTGTAAACTGGGTTTCAATCCACATATTTTCATGTGAATTTTAGGATATTGCATAAAAAATGCTGGATGGAAAATCTCCAAAATGCGCATGTAAATCTTACATAAACTACGATGCAAACACATTTACAGAATTTACATAGCAATATAGATGCACATCAAAAAATGTAATGTGACTGCCTCAACAAGCCACATAAATACATAATTCGCTCAGAGAATATCCTCAATATCATGCTTAGCATCTGAAATATTACTCTGGTCATCCTAAAATGCCCGTCTCAATTCCTGTCATCGAAATGATTGGCTACTAAGAACTGTGAGACACACTGTCGCTTCCATAAATGCAGCTGAACGCTAGCAAACATGAGGTTTGGAAGAACGTTTTGTCTGCATGCTCTCAACCGCAAGTAATTTATTACATTTAATAAAATTGACACAGTGGCTTCAGCTTCCATTTTCATTTCTATTGTTGCGCCAATTTCTCCAGAAGTGACTATTTTGTTCTCTTAAACAGATCGGATGGAAACGCTGCTTTATTCACAAATTGTTTTTGCGATATTCCAAAACTTGGACGGAAGCTTTAGAGACTTGAGAGTGGACTATTCCACCCAAAACATGCTAGCAACCACCTAGCAATGCCTAGCAACCACCTAGCCACACCCTTGCAACCACATAGCAATGCGCTAAAAAACACTCAGAACACTTCACCACACCTAGAAACTCCCTGGCAACCACCCAGAATGCCTTAACATAGTGAAGGTTAAACAAACATTTAAAAATTAAAAGTAAATTATATTAAAAGTTATGGTGAATTACATACTAAACAACCCCGACCACAGCGATAAGCATAATTTTACATAATTTACGCAATGAACATGCAGTAATGCAAGAAGCTCGGATTGGACTGCCAGGACAAAATATTAATAACTACAGTCTTCACCAACACAAAATAGGTGTCGTTTGAAAGCTTAGAAGCTCTAATTTACAATGCATGCAGGCATTATGACCAATACTGAACAAGTGATTTGAAATTTGCAGACAAATCAGAAGTGTTCCATTTTAATCATTTATTAGTAATTTTGCACTCTACATTTTATTGTAATCGGTAAAAACATAAAACTGATCAAATAGCCATATGTCATATGTTGTTGGAAAGCTCTAAAAGAGTAGAATACAACCATTTGTTTTACTCACAGACAAAAATATAGCAAGTAATAGCTAAGTATATGTCTTTGACATACGTTACATGTAAACAAGCCACGTTTCCGTTAATAACTTCACAAAAAATTAACAGAACATAAAATATCACATACTGTTACTTAGAGGAGGTGATTATCTTTAAAACGAGCCTGCACACAACATAATCGGATGCATAGATCATTAGATAATCCACACAAAGCACAATGTGCACAGCACATAATGTGCTATTTGGCTAAAAACACGTTAAATTTCTGGATCAGATGACTTCATCGGAAATTATGTAGTATGTTGTGCAGTGTCATGGAACGCTAAACCAATCATATTAGGATTCAGATTACTGCAACACGAGGTGGAAGTCATCCAAATATGGGCAGAGAGGATTATTCACTGTAATTACATATGACCAACAGGAGATGGCGCCAAGTACATGACAGACTCAATGATGACTCAAATGGCACAGAATGAAACTCACTCTGTGAAATCTCATTATTAAAATCATGTCTGCATGCTATACAAACCTTTAGTCATTGTTGTGTTTGCATGTGTAATTAGTTCTTATGTACAATTATTATGTTTTATTTGTTTGGAGAGGCTTTTGGACACTTGGAGACATTTCTGACTTTAGGATAAATAATTTTTATAATGCTATAACTTTTGATTGCTTTGTCATATCAACACAAAATTTTACTCAGTTACAGGTGACATGATTGGGAACAAAACAAAATAAGTTTTTATGAGCAACCTTGGTACCAAACAACTGACCCTCTGTTTTTTTTTTTTTTTAAGAGTTATAAGCCTTTAATTTTGGTTATGCCACTGAAACAGAAAATCTTTAAAAACTCCTTCAGAGCTTAAAGGTTTAAGAAGATTTGTTTGCATATCAATCAATGCCTATGTTGTCTCCTATTTTGCTCGTTAAATAGCTAGCTAGCATCTGGAAGACTGTGCATGCCATCACATTTGATATGTGTGCATGTGTATATGTGACCGTGACTTATGATTTACTGGAACGCCTAGCAACTCTGGTATTTCCAAATTTGAACTTCGTCTGGAAGTCATGTGGATGCTCATATCATGCAAATGACCCAGGTGCACTTGCTCACAACATGCTGTGTATGCTTTCACAACATATAACGATAAAAACTGATACTGCTATCATGATTTAATTGTTCTATTTTATCAAATCCAGCTAAAATGAAAAAAGCAAGGTGTCCTTAACTGATTCCAGTACCAGTGTCTGTCAGACAGTCAAGTGATCAGTTCTGGTCTGGGCTTGCAGGAATGTGTGTGAAGGTTGTTCTGCAGATGTGATAAGGGTCTTTGCTTACCGGTCTTATCCACTGGACCAGAGCTGACCTCTGTGACCTCCAAACAGTCAGATCATTAGATTGATTCATGATGAGGAGAGAGAGCCACACTGAGCCCCTTCTGTCAATGCCCCTGTTGGAATGGTACTTTAATTCAGCACAATTTGGTGGATGTAGGAGGTGTGGAATCTGACAGCATGTGATTTCTGCCTGTCATCTGATGCAAAGATATAATGGAAAACGCCTTGAGCCTCCTCAGCCAGTATGCCCAGGCTAGACAATCCAACGACGCTGCCAACCGTGTTTCAGTCCTGAAGACAACCTGTCAATCGCAGCTGCAGTGGAAAATAAACGCCTGGCAAACTCAGAAGAGGGATTTGAGACTCAGCGTTCTGTTTTGTTCTGATTCGCCCAAACTCGCATTCTTAGAAACATGCAGAGACAATATCTGAAACAGCAGCTTGTTTAAAATTCATCTTGTGCTAATCAGAAAAACAGCAATGAAAGGAAAAAAATAAAGCTTTGTTAAATTCTTTGTATTCTTTCCCTGCAGGGTGAAATCAATTTCTGTTTATTGTTTATAGATGACAACGATGTCTTTTAAAACCTACAACAGTTTTCTTCACATCTTCAGAATGCATAATTAAACTTCAAATGAGAACATTTCTTTTTTTCTTTTTTGTTCTGTGTTGAATTGTGAATTATAACCAAAAGAACATCTGAGACAGATGTAGAGAAATACACAATTGTCTAAAGCAAGGTCAAGTTATGAGTCCCTTTTATGATACTTTTGGGTCCTTTTTAAAACTTTTAATTGAGGCACTGTCCACTGACATTGTATTGAACAGACGGACGGCAATATTCAAAACATCTTCTAATTTATACAATCGAAAAAACCAAACTTAACTACTGAACTGAAGCACCTTATAGGCGAACGGACCCTGTGTTTAAACTATGCACTGCATAGTTTTAAAATTAGTTCATTGAGTAAAATAAATAAATAAATAAATAAAAGTCACGTCCAAACCACTCACACAGCTAGTTTCCGGATGCGGAAAACACAAACGGAATTGCAGAATCCAGTCATAAAAATGGAAGTGACTATAAAACGTAGAATTTCACAGAATTTGACATATTTGGAATAACATGATTGAATTAAAACATGAAATTCAGAAAAAAGAAAAGAAAATTGGTGAACACCAAATTTAGGTAAAAATAAACAATAATTATCAGTTCTCTTCGAATAGACGATTTATCGATTCAGCCTGTTTGGCCTATCGATTTATCGTTTGTTTAATTTCATCCAAGTTCATTAATTTCTCACATTATTTTGTGCATCCTCTAGTGTACAAACACCAATATGGTAGTATCATAAAGGTCCGATAAATAGCATCCAAATGAAATAACCCTATCTTTTGCAATTTAAAAAATGTATCCACTCATGCGTCAACCGGAACACTGCTTGGTAACGTAGCGAAGTAAAAGCTAGTAAAATGGATACTTCGCTATGAAAAGTCGTTTGTATACAAGGTGAGCTGCATTAGGAGTTTTTATGCATAAGTTAGGGTTAGTTCATAATATTTGATGTCACGTGTCAAATGTCACTCGCACTGGTGCGGCCAAATAAATTTCCACATTCGAATGCAGTCATTTTCACTCACATTTGCTTGCACTTTAGAGCCCTGTTTTATTTTTTTGTCAGCAAATGAGCTCAACCTTGCTGCCAATGTCCAATGTGACATCAAAAGCACCTTGCTAAACTGGCGGCACAATTGCACAGATACGTCCCCTCTGTAATTGCACTGGCTCGTCAATGCCACACAGTGATGCGCAATTCGTGTCAGAGTACCGGCAGCCGTTTAAAGAATGGGAGAAACATCACCAAATAAACACTTTAGCAGAACAAAAACATAGTATAAATTAGCCTTAAGAATAAAAGTCATAAAGGCTTGGTATGACATAAGAGTAAGTAAATTATGATAAAATGTTCTATCACTTTAACCTCTTACACTCGGTGCAGCCGGGTACCGGGCCGAGAGGGGGCGCTGATCAGAAAAATATAAATATATTTTGGTATTACTCAACAACCACTTGCTTGATCTGCACAAAATATGCCACAAAATATGTTAAAGCTCTAGACTCTCATCTTTACAATGTATATATAGCTGATCTGACCAGTTCTCAAATACTGCTTTTAAATTAGCTGAAAAAGTAGAACTGTTCCATTTTCATAATTCACAAATTTGCAATCACAACAATCATATTTAGACTCAGTAAAAAGATCAAAAGATCAGACGAGCAGATTTGTTTCACTCAGAGACCAAATTAGAGTGAATATTGGCACACGTTTAATAAACAGAGAAAACAGAATCATCGTCACATTTTGGTTTATAACTTCATGAAAAATAAATGTGATGTGAAAAGTGGCTTATCACAACTTACAGCAGACGGCTCCAAATAAAACAAGCCCACACTCGACGTAATACAATAAGTAGATCCTGAAATATTACTCAAAGAGTGTCATAACAAGCTATTGTGGCTAATCGCTAATTTGATCTCTATAGCCACAGTTTCTCTGGGATCAAACACAATCCTTCACATCATAGATGTGTCAGATGGTCCTCATTGGCTGTCTAGAGAGTGTTAGGCTATGTCCACACTAATAGGTTTTTGTTTGAAAACACATCTTTTTCTCTACGTTTTGGCCTTCCGTCCAAACTGAGACGGCTTTGACATACTGTACGTTACATGTAAAGAAGCCACATTTTTGCTTATAACTTCACAAAAAATTAGCAGAACATAAAATGTTACATACCATTACTTAGAGGAGGTGTTTATCTTTAAAACAAGCCCACACTTTCGTGTTTTATACGATGACGTATTTGTTGTCATGTGACGCAGTCATGTGATCCATTCAACCCCCCAAAAAAAGAAGACGGCCCATGTTATAGCGGCGTTATTGTGCCTGTTATTCACTTTGACAGGGTTTTTTATTTTTATTTTTTCTCCCCAGTTTGGAATGCCCAATTCCCAATGTGCTCTAAGTCCTCATGGTGGTGTAGTGACTCGCCTCAATCCGGGTGGTGGAGGACGAATCTCAGTTGCCTCCGTGTCTGAGACCGTCAATCCGCGCATCTTATCACATGGCTTGTTGAGCACGTTACCACGGAGACCTAGCGCGTGTGGAGGCTTCACGCTATTATCCGTGGCATCCACGCACAACTCACCATGCCCCCCACCGAGAGCGAGAACCACATTATAGCGACCATGAGGAGGTTACGCCATGTGACTCTACCCTCCCTAGCAACCGGGCCAATTTGGTTGCTTAGGAGACCTGGTTGGAGTCAGTCAGCATGCCCTGGATTTGAACTCGCGACTCCAGGGGTGATAGTCAGCGTCTTTACTTGCTGAGCTACCCAGACCCCGACAGCGTTGTTAAAGATAAATGTTACTTTGTACAACCTTCACAATGCATTCCTTTAAAAGTGACAGGAAGTTTACTCTGAATTGCTGTCCAGCGACAGAACACGAGGACAATTGCGTTTCAGACAGTACATGGAACGGCAATTTTGTGCATGCGCAGTACGGGGATTAAGAGATTTTATATGTTTCAGTGTGGACGAGCAACTTTTGGAAAACATTTGAAAACGGCTGTGTGGACATAGAGAGTTTCAAAAACGAAAACCCGTGTTTAAATTTATCCTGATGCATGTAGCCGTAGCCTTAGATTCTATATTTGGAAACATCCACGTGTCCCAACAGACCCAGAGCGCACATACATAGACTGCGCACAAGAAGGCGCTCAAAGCACATTTTATGAAGTGATGAAATAGGAAGCCAAAGAGATCTGAACTGTATCATTATGGACTTAGTTAACATACTTTTAAGTAATTTTATATGTTTTTGAGATTTTTGCATTCATAGTTTTCAGTTATTCTGTTTTAATGTTTAATAAAACTTGCTTGGAGACATTTTTGGACACCTTGATAAATAAAAGTCCACTTTGGGAACCATGTTATAACTTTTGATTGCTTTGTACTATAAATTATTTTTTTTCCTGGTATAGTTGGCATGATGTAGAACAACACCAAAGTTAATTTGATGACCTTCCATACTTACTGTCTAAAAGGTATAATGTCAAACTGAATAATAACTGAAAAGTATATTTTTAGAACTCATGTTCATGTGTGTTTTGTCAGCAAAACACTCTGAGCGTATATATATATATATATTTTCTTCACATTTTGAAAGGTTTTCTAAATGACCATGCAATTGACCCTCTTTGTTATATAAGCTCTTACTTTTGGGTATGCCATTTAAGCATTAAATCCTTAAAAATGCCTTCAGAGTACCTACCTACGGAGACGTATTCCATTTGAAACTCGGTCAAGCTGTTAAAGCCACATGTGTAAACTTTACTCCGGCCAAACAGCGTTAAGTTAGCATAGGGAAAATGTGGAACACAAGAGCTGTAACCGAGTATTTGCATAGGGCTCAGGTTGCACAATAAATAATAAAAAATTATGAAACGGATGCATGTTGTAGGAGAGACAGACCTTTTTTGTTCATTTATTTGATGCAGATCGCTGGCGAAACTGAAACTAAACCCTGACAATAAGCTCAGCTAACCACATGTTCCCTACGAGAAGCCCCGAGGGGGACAACACACAGCGCGCAGACACACAGGCACACTGGGCAAAGTCACTTGGAATCAAATAATAAATCACATCTTTTAAATTCGCTGCTTGGTATTAGAATACAGAAGTGAACTCTGTTTTATTTGCATATAGCACAGGAAATGAAGATCGGATTTATGTCCATTTGGCAGAGACACACTGATGTGGCATATAGCCCGGGAATTGAAGATCGGATTTATGTCCATTTGGCAGAGACACACTGATGTGGCCAAGTGTAAATGGAATGTGCTTATTCAATTGGATAGCAATCCGATCAGTAAAATCTCATGAAGTGAGTATTGTAAATATCAAGTGTAAATACCCCCTAAAACAGGGGGCGGTGTGAAAGGGCACAAGGAGTGTTTGGGAAACCTGTTTAAAAACAATCCTTATTTTTGCAGTTCCGTTTGGTGCCACTGGTGGCGCTCAATTACACGTTAAACCGTCCAAACGATCAGTATGGAGCTTGATGAACTGGCCGTGTTTGCTTTGGCCTCCTTTTGCGGTTCTGAAACAGTCCTGGATTATTTCTATGAGACATACACTGTACATTGACATTTTTCAGCTTTTTCTTGGATGGCTTACTCAAATTCATTGTATGGAATCCACTTCATTTTCACCAGACAGATGAACTTGAGACTCCAGTCATGGAGAATCTCAGCGAATCCCTCCGCAGCGTAATCAAGCACACACAATATGAAAAACCGCATGACTGATTCAGGTATAACACTCCTGCCTGGAGAGGTTTTGTGAATATCTTGACTGGGGTTTAAATGTGTTTCTGTCCTACTTTCCCAGAATAGATTTCGGGCCATACAGCAGAGCACACGGTGAGCGGTGTGTTTTTATATTGTGCTTTTTTGTTTAGACTTACCATTGAAACCTGCAGATGACCAACAAAGACTGTGGCTGTGCCCATTACAGTTGCTAAAGACTTCATAAACACTATCCTCGCTATGTCCTCCTCAAAGCATGTCCTGCATTTGGAAAGATCTATAAAACACCCACAGATGAAAAGATGTTCTTCATGTTCCTGTGGTTATCTATCTATCCATTGATCCATACATCTATCTTTCTGTACAGTAAAAGAACAATCATAAACATACTCTCTTTTATGATATTTGAGATCAGAGTGGCACTGTGCTCACTCTGTGTGTTTGAAACTCATCTGCAGTTCTGCTCTGCCTCCCAATGGCACAATGCTGTCAATGCAAAAGCATTTAAAACACAAAAACAGGCTGATGCATATGGTCAGAGGGCAATATTATCTCTGAAGACACACCCTTCAGCTTAAACAGTACCGAAAATCCCCTCGATTCATTTCGTCCTGTGTGGTCCAGCAGCTGTATGCTCCATATGATGCTCACAGGAAGTGTGGAGCCGTGCCATTTCCTGTTCAGGGCATGACAGTCTATGTTACTGATGTTCCGACATGTTTCTGTTAGACTGAACTGTGGTGTGATCATCGCACCTGTTTCTGAAGCTCAAGACAACACAAAGAATAAAGCAAATGTTCTGACGTTCACTGGATTCCTCCATGTGTTCTGAAGAGTATCAATCTAAGACCCGTCCACGAGTTCACCACTGATTCTTCTTCCTGTCTTAAAGTTCACAATATTGCCTTTCTTTGGTTGTTTTTGCTCCTCTTTATGGACACATTGGCATTTGGTAAATTTTTGTTTTGACTTGCCAGACTTTTGACAACATGTAAGCATAATGCAACTGAAAACTAAAAAATATATTATGAAAACTAAGAAGGGGGCATCATCATATATAATCATATATTAAACAAAATATTCACAAGTTTGGAACCTAATGAAAATAGAATTAATATTTATATTATAAAAATAATAATTTAAGTGATACAATATCAAAACTGCTAAGCAAAACTTTTTTTTCCAAACCCTTGCACAGATTTGTTAAAGATCTGTATTTGTTAAATTCTTTAATATTTACAGTGTTTTCTGAAGTTAAAATATTTCACAATGTATGATCGTTTCTTTTAACTATTTATGCATTTACACATTTATTACACATTTTGTATTTTTGGGATTTTTTCCCTTTTTCACCCAATTTGGAATGCCCAATTCCCAGTGCGCTTTTAAAGTCCTCGTGGTGGCGTAGTGATTCGCCTCAATCTGGGTGGTGGAGGACGAATCCCAGCTGCCTCCACATCTGAGACCACCAACCCGCGCATCTTATCATGTGGCTTATTGAGCGCTTTGCCACGGAGACATAGCGCGCGTGGAGGCTTCATGCCACCCACCACGGCATCCACGCTCAACTCACCACGCGCTCCACCGAGAGCGAGAACCACATTATAGAGACCACGAGGAGGTTACCCCATGTGACTCTACCCTCCCTAGCAACCGGGCCAATTTGGTTGCTTAGGAGACCTGGCTGGAGTCACTCAGCACACCCTGGATTCAAACTCACGACTCCAGGTGTGATAGTCAGCATCTTTACTTGCTGAGCTACCCAGGCCCCAACAGCGTTGTTAAAGATAAATGTTACTTTGTACAACCTTCACAATGCATTCCTTTAAAAGTGACAGGAAGTTTACTCTGAATTGCTGTCCAGCGACAGAACACGAGGACATTTGCATTTCAGACCGTACATGGAATGGCAGTTTTGCGCATGCGCAGTAAGGGGATTAAGAGTTTTTATACGTTTCAGTGTGGACGAGCAACTTTTGGAAATCACTCAGCACACCCTGGGATTCAAACTAGCGAACTCCAGGGGTGGTAGCCAGTGTCCTTTACCACTGAGCTTACCCAGGCCCCCTCACATTTATTACACTTAATACATACTACATTTTGTAACATTTTTGCTTATATGCACTTGTGCGATTTACACTGAGTTTACATTGATGTGTAACAAGCGCTAAATTGGTACTGTCTCTTTAAGATAACCTGCAGCTACGCGAGCAAGTGTTTACGGTTGAATGAGCGCAGTGTACATTAATGAGAAAGAAGTTACGCTGTGTTTTTTCCCTCATCCGTGCAATGTATGATTAGAAATAATGTTTGGGTTTTTTTATATCTTTTTATCACCAACTGACTGTAAATAACAGAAAGGATTTTAAAAGAGACATGAAATGAAAACGGGGTGCCTGGGTCTCGTCTTTGGACACAAAATACACGGAATGAAGTAAAAGGAAACTTACTTGCATAATGTGTAGCGACTTATGCGTACAAATATTTATTCTACAAGTTCTCAAATTCAAATCTACAAGCTCTCAAAATTTTGCAACACTTTTAACTTCTAACAGACATCCAACAGACGCGTTACTGGTCTGTAGACATGCTTTAAAACAGAGAATGTTGTGTAAACACTCCGGGGAACAGTTTAACCAAAGTCAGAGTTGACGTCGTTAAATGCAATGTCAATGCCATTTCACGACTGAACTAAAGCGATGGTGACATCGCGATCTGGACAGATCTGGACCCACTGCAGCCACATAAGGTCAATTTCCTAAGTGGTGCGCGCTCACGAGATTAAACGTTGTAAAATATGAGGCTGAATCCATCTTAATCACCGGCTTCTTATTCAGTCAAATATTGCAGCACTCAAGTTGTTCTTCACCACTACACAATTCAATCTCTGGCGAGTAAAATCGGAATCACCAGTGGCTAATAAAATGCATATTTTAGTCGCATAGCGCAAAATTTGTTCGCATATGTGAGTGATTTAATCGTTATGTAGAGGACTGGTTCACTAAATTAAGACAATTACTTTCCTTTGTATTTCGTTGAACACATTATCACAGTAAAAACAACTAAATTTTTCAGTCTGTATACATTAATATGATGTGACCGTAACAACATTTTTGCAAAACAAAATTATGTGCTTCATTACACGTTTTGCTGCAGTTTCCCAGTGAAATAACCATCGGGGGGCGCCACAAAGGAGTGAAATGGTGTCGTAATCAGACGAGGTTAAGTTGATTATTAGATGGAAGTTTTAATGAGTAAAACATACCTCCCTAACCTAAAACTTTAACCTAAACCTAACCAATAGTGTTCTTCTTTTTTCTTTTATTCTTGTTTTTTGTTATTAACATTTTTATTGATTCTTATGTGAGATATTGAATAAACAGAACATGCACACACAGAATCATCTTAACTCCCATTATATCCCCCTCCCCAACTCCACCCTGCCCATCAATAAATATCCCTGTGGTCAATGCAACAAACAAAGAGAAAAGAAAGAATTCCACAAAGAATAGAATTTACAATTAAAACCACATTTCTGTTTCTCTCCACATGGTCCTCACTGAGAGCCCTCCAGAAAGGCCAAATGCCTGTCCCATTTCTTACCATACATGTCTATTTTGCCATGCTATTTATATGACATCTTTTCAAAGGCGCCACCCTACCCAATTCGGTGAACCATTCTTGAAATGAGGGAGCACCAATTGACTTCCATCCTCTAAGAATGATCTGTCTGCCAATCATTACACTAGTTTGGACCAAGCTTTTTTGTATATTTGTCACCTACTTTAATGAATGCCCATCACCCTGTGACAAGGAGAAGGGCGTGGCTGGGCCGAGACAATTCATGCTCGGGGCTGAGTTGCCCAATCAGTGGGAGAGAGATAAAAGGAGGAGCCAGGGATGCCAAAGAGAAAGAGAGAAGCGTACGCAGCAGTGTTTGTGTGTGTGCGCTATTGTTTTCTGCTGGAAAGCAGTTTTATGTTGTGTTTTGTTCGTTTGTTCGTAAGTAAGGCCGGAGGTTTCCCCAGCCTTAATCGGGCATTGGGGTTATGTGATGAGGAGGAGGGCTTGGCCGGGCCGTAACGATGGACGCCCAGTGCTGAATAAGCCCAATCAGCCGGGAGAGGGATAAAAAGGAGTCGGGGATGCCAGTTCGAGAGAGAAAGAGAGAGAGACGCACGCAGCAGTGTTCGTGTGTGTGCTTTTGTGTAATGCTGGAAAGCAGTTTTATGTTGTGTTTTGTTCATTTGTGTTATTACAAGTTGTTTGGGAATCGGACAATAATGGTCACGTTTCAGTAACGTGATTGCGGCGCAACTGAATGGTAGTACGGCTTTATGTCAGCATCGACGAAAGAATTCTCATTCAAGAATCGTTAACAGAATGTCATGAAAATCTTTCGGTTCCGGTATTTTAATGCAGTCATTACTGTAGAATTTGTGAGTGTGTGGTGGTGGGAAATTTACTCACACATCCACTCGAAATCCGTGGTTTACCTCTTCTCTTTTTCTCGATAGCATGAATGGTCCTGAACATTGCCTTCATCTTGCTTCTAGATTTACAGCTAACTAAATAAGGTATCAAAGAGCCGTTCTGTCTGAACTTCACTGGAGACCGACGGAGCCCCCTTGAGGACAAAACTGGAACGTGTTACATTATTTATTAGCAGTAAATTGACAGAGTCACAGTTGGTATAGAAAACACGGCGATAAAAGCCGTGTGTAGCTAAATATTTAGCTACTAAAACAGAACGCAGGAACTAACTTTTTTTAATGAATCAATTAATCGACTGAGATGAACTGCTCTATTGAAATGAGTCCGATTCCTGACATTGAATCAGACGTTAGAGAGACAGACGTTCTCAGAAAGCGCGTTTAATAAATACTGCGATGTCGCGTTCGGTCACGCTTCACCGCTACTTCTTGCTGAAACGGCTGAGCCACTGAAAAATATAGTTATGTATCGCCAGAGATTATTTAGCAGAGATGGGAGAAATTGGAACGCCCAGCGGCAGCCAACGGATGTAGAAAAGAAGTCCTGCTTTACTGATAAAAGAGCCAATCACCTTATAGAGTTCTAGTGTTGTATACAGACAACAGGTTACCAGACAAAAAGTGATACATGAATCATGTGCCAAACTCACTGTCTTCTGTACATTTAAGTGACTGATATAAATGTGAGAGAGAATAACATAATTTTATGAGACCATAAAATTAAGCTTACCTGTAAGAAATAATTTGGGCATTTTGAGAAAATACCTGAACTTAATTGACTCATGTATTTTAACAGAGAGCACCAGGGGAATTGAATGGATATTTTCCTCCAGCAATCTGTAACTTCAAGTTGAGAAGATCAATACAGCTGATGCAGTGTGTCTGGTTTACAAAGAGTGTAAACCCCTTACTAACAAATGGCGCCAGAGTAAAGGGGGCACCGGTGGCTCATTAAAGGTGGTGCAATCGGCCTCCTCGACCCCTCCAACATCATCCCCCAGCTTATATTGGACGACACTCCCCTCCCCTGACAGATACAGGGGGCACAAAATTTCGTTTTGCATACCCGCTTGGAAATGTGTAGTTGCGCCCCTTAATGGCGCCATTGATGAGACAATCTCGTTCACAACACTGATGGCACACAAGTGGACCTGATTAAATATTCAAGCATCTAATTATTAATATACTTACATAATATATCAATATTAATACAATTATACTTAAGCTACACTCCTGTAAGGTTGACAAAATACAGCATGCTTATTGATATAATGAATACACTCAGCAATGAAAAATATTATTATTGTCAGCTACCATTCCTGGTAATGTAAACTTATATGACGTGGTTATTAATGTTGCTGAGGTAAGAAAGTGCTAGATGACAACAATAATGCAAAGATAATTTGCAGGTAACCAAACATTTAAAGCAAAATCCAGTATTTCATCAAATTAATTGGTTAAAAAACAATCTGCCAAGACATGAAAATTCCCTAACATGATATGTAGTCAGCAGAGGTCAAAGGTCAACTTTTGGGAAGAAACAACACATGATTTAATGATGCAAATACCATCCACATAATAAGTCTACAAACACAGAATGTCATATTTAATTACAGTGTTCAACCAAACATTAGCTTCTGGAATCATAACACGCTCAAATCATAACAGAAGGCTATTTACAAAACAATATTTAGTATCAAAATAAAAGTTCAAGTGGGCACAAGTCTTCAGTCTCATCTATGGTCATTTTATAGACCTTTCCAACCCATCATCATTGCTTTTAAATGTAAAAAAAAAATAAAAAAATAAACATCCTCCTGCAAGACAACATCCACAGCAATTGGCCTTATTCATGAAACACGAGCAGAACTAATTTGTGTGCAAATCATTGCATTCTGTAAATTTTCTATTCCTTCTGCTGCAGCTTCAGTGTCAGTTCCAGTACATTCATCAGCATCATCACTTCCTGTGAGAGACAGAACAAAACAAACAGATTTAAGCTCATTCACGCTCACGGCGATTGTCAGCAACACACCAACAGGAGTCACTGGTGAGCTGAAGATTTGAGGTGACATGATTGACAGCAGACAATAAAAAGTAAAGTTTTAAAACAAAAGTTTAAAGGGGTGTTAACACTCACAGCGGTTTGTTGTGACAAACCAAATAGAAGTCATTCATTTATAATGATAGTTGGCGATTTGAGGCAACATGCGTGACAGACCATTGCTGATGATATGTGGACGTGAAAATTTTATGAATATTAAATGATAATGGTTCATTTTGTTCATGATATGATGCATTACATACTGCTGCAATGTATATACAAATGTCTTCCCTTCAGAATGTTGCTTTATTTGTGAGAAGAAAACTAACCTTTGAGTACGGAACATTACAACAGTTACTAGTTAAACTATGGTATATGTAGTAAAACCATAGTAAGCACTACAGTTACCATGATTACACTACAGTAACTGTAGCCGCACTATGGCATTTGCAGTAAAACCATAGTAAGCACTACAGTTACCATGATTTTAATACAGTAACTGTAGTCGAACTAAGGCATTTGCAGTAAAACCATAGTAAGCACTACAGTTACCATGATTTTAATACAGTAACTGTAGCCGAACTAAGGCATTTGCAGTAAAACCATAGTAAGCACTACAGTTACCATGATTATACTACAGTAACTGTAGCCGAACTATGGCATTTGCAGTAAAACCATAGTAAGCACTACAGTTACCATGATTATACTACAGTAACTGTAGCCGCACTATGGCATTTGCAGTAAAACCATAGTAAGCACTACAGTTACCATGATTTTAATACAGTAACTGTAGCCGCACTAAGGCATTTGCAGTAAAACCATAGTAAGCACTACAGTTACCATGATTTTAATACAGTAACTGTAGTCGAACTAAGGCATTTGCAGTAAAACCATAGTAAGCACTACAGTTACCATGATTTTAATACAGTAACTGTAGCCGCACTAAGGCATTTGCAGTAAAACCATAGTAAGCACTACAGTTACCATGATTTTAATACAGTAACTGTAGCCGAACTAAGGCATTTGCAGTAAAACCATAGTAAGCACTACAGTTACCATGATTTTAATACAGTAACTGTAGCCGCACTAAGGCATTTGCAGTAAAACCATAGTAAGCACTACAGTTACCATGATTATACTACAGTAACTGTAGCCGAACTATGGCATTTGCAGTAAAACCATAGTAAGCACTACAGTTACCATGATTATACTACAGTAACTGTAGCCGAACTATGGCATTTGCAGTAAAACCATAGTAAGCACTACAGTTACCATGATTACACTACAGTAACTGTAGCCGAACTATGGCATTTGCAGTAAAACCATAGTAAGCACTACAGTCACCATGATTATACTACAGTAACTGTAGCCGAACTATGGCATTTGCAGAAAAACCATAGTAAGCACTACAGTCACCATGATTATACTACAGTAACTGTAGCCGAACTATGGCATTTGCGGTAAAACCATAGTAGGCACAACATTTACCATGATTATACTACAGTAACTGTAGCCGAACTATGGCATTTGCGGTAAAACCATAGTAGGCACAACATTTACCATGATTATACTACAGTAACTGTAGCCGAACTATGGCATTTGCGGTAAAACCATAGTAAGCACTACAGTCACCATGATTATACTACATTAACTGTAGCCGAACTATGGCATTTGCGGTAAAACCATAGTAGGCACAACATTTACCATGATTATACTACAGTAACTGTAGCCGCACTATGGCATTTGCGGTAAAACCATAGTAGGCACTACAGTCACCATGATTATACTACAGTAACTGTAGCCGAACTATGGCATTTGCGGTAAAACCATAGTAGGCACAACATTTACCATGATTATACTACAGTAACTGTAGCCGAACTATGGCATTTGCAGTAAAACCATAGTAGGCACTACAGTCACCATGGTTTTACTACAGTAACTGTAGCCGAACTATGGCATTTGCAGTAAAACCATAGTAGGCACTACAGTTACCATGATTTTACTACAGTAACTGCAGCCGCACTATGGCATTTGTGGTAAAACCATAGTAGGCACTACAGTCACCATGGCTATACTACAGTAACTGTAGCCGCACTATGGCATTTGCGGTAAAACCATAGTAGGCACTACAGTCACCATGGCTATACTACAGTAACTGTAGCCGCACTAAGGCATTTGCGGTAAAACCATAGTAGGCACTACAGTCACCATGGTTTTACTACAGTAACTGTAGCCGCACTAAGGCATTTGCGGTAAAACCATAGTAGGCACTACAGTCACCATGATTATACTACAGTAACTGTAGCCGCACTATGGCATTTGCGGTAAAACCATAGTAGGCACTACAGTCACCATGGTTCCCTATCTGTCACTCGCTCGACGTTGGTGTCGATGTAGTGACACTAGGGGTCACTCTTGGGAGCCCGAGACACCTCTGGTCTTTGATAAAAGGCCAATGAAAATTGGCGAGTGGTATTTGCATGCCACTCCCCCGAACATACGGGTATAAAAGGAGCTGGTATGCAACCACTCATTCAGATTTTCTCTTCGGAGCCGAACGGTCATGCTCATTGAGCTGAATACTACTGTTCATTCACCTGCTGGATCTGACGGCGCATTTCAGCGGCTTCTCCCTCCTCTGCACTGGTGCACTGCAGAGAACGCCCCTGGGCGCTTCGGCAGAAAAACTAGAGAGTATATTTTCTGAAAGAGCATTTTTCCCCTCTAAAAGAGTATATATTTCTCTAAAAGAGCGCACACACGGAACGTCTTTTTAAAGACGCGTCTTTTTAAAGATGCTTTTCCGATTGTGTGTTATTCCTGGTTGTGCTCGTTATCTCTCGCCTTCTAACGGTCACGATCACTGTCTTTCGTGTCTGGGCACTGCTCACGCGGAGACAGCGTTCGTGGATGGTCACATTCTCATTGCGAGAATGTGTCCATGGCAACGTTGCGGTCGCGGCTCGCCTTCGTAAGAAAGCGAGCCACCCCAGAGGCTCCCGCCTCGGTCCTTTTACCCACGGGTTTGAGGCCAGCGCGGCTAGCACTGGGGGCGATTTGGGGACCCCAATGGGACCGCCTCCGCCGGGTATCCCCCGCGGACCTCCCATTCCCCAGCACGCTCGTCTGCCCCGATCGGGCTTCCGGGTGAGTCCGCCGGCTCGTCTCACGGCGAGTTCCACCTCTTATTCGGAGCCCGCGAAAGTGATGAGCTCTCGAGCGCAGCATCGGAGAGCGGGCTCGTCCAGTCGGAAGCCTCGGCTGGGCTCCTCCCTTCGGGGTCAATCGCCCAGTCACAGGCTGACGCGGAGATGACGACATGCTTTCCCGGACAGCCGCGAGCGTCGGTTAGAGTGGATTTCACCGCTCTTCCCTGAACCCTCGCGGCTCTGTGATTGGTTCCTGGGCTCGCGGCGCCGCTCAAAGCCACGCCCCGCCCCGTTCCTTTCTTCCCGGAAGTGCATGAAGAGCTGACAAGATCGCGGGAGGCACCTTTTACTGCCCGGTCCCGATCTTTTCAGCTTCCCCGCTCTCACTACCCTCGATGGTGGGGCGGCCAAGGGTTATTCGGCAATCCCCCGGTGGATAAAGGCGCTCGCGGTGCACCTATGCCCGCAGAGCGCCGCCACCTGGCGTGGGTGCCCAAAGCCCCCATCCAAGGCCTGTAGGTTTACGTCGTCTCTGACGGTCAAAGCCTACGGCGCTGCTGGACAAGCCGCCTCCGCCCTGCACGCCATGGCTCTCCTGCAAGTCCGCCAAGGCGCTAAAGGAACTGCACGAGGGTAGTTCCGACCCGGGATTGATGCAGAAACTGCGCTCGGCGACCGACCTCGCTCTCCGAGCGACGGAGGTCACGGCGCGGTCTCCCGGGCGGACGATGGCCACACTAGTGGTCCAGGAGCGCCACCTTTGGCTCAACCTGGTCGAGATGGGTGAGGCCGACAGGACACGATTCCTTGCTGCCCCCATTTTCCAGGCGGGCCTATTCGGCGACACTGTCGAGGACTTTGCCCAGCAGTTCTCGATGGTAGAGCAGTAGATGGATGCTAGCCGGCTTGTCCTGCCCCGGCGTGGCTCAAGATCCCCCCATCTACTCATCGCCGAGGGCGTCCCCCTGCGGTGACTGCACCGGCTCCGCCGCAGCCCGCCCCTCCGGCCCGGCCCCGGCGTGGAGCCCACCGCAGGAAGCCGACGCCACCCGTCTCACAGCCGGCACCGAAGAACCCACGGAGGTCTTCGAAGTGCCCCTGAGACGGGCGACCCAGGGACAACGAAACCCGCTGCTCTGGAGCTGGTAAGCAGATCTTCTTTTTGTTACCTTTTGCATTTAATTGCGCTGCATGCCCAAGTGGCTGCAGTACTCAAGAGCTCCGCAAGAGTGGTTTCCTTGTTCCCTGGGTCACATATTCGGTGTGTACGGCTGGCATCACGACCACTGTCCACCACTCCATTTGGCAGGTTGGCGCTCCAGCGGTGGTCTCCCGCCCGGAGCGCCCAGCTGTGGCACAAATCCGCCCCCGATGTGACAGTCTCCACGGGTCATGAGGACAGGCCTCTTCCTCCCCCGTCCCAGGCTGTTCCGGGGGTGGTCACAAGGAGCCAGGTAAGTGCTTCGATGTCCTCGGACTCAGCACGGCCACGATGTGGTGTGGCACCTCAAGCTCCGCCCCGCCGCGAGGCCCCACCCGCCGGTACATCTGATGACGTTGTCCCTTTGGTCCCCCTTGCGCGGAACTCGGACGCATGGCTTGCGCTTTCCAATCCGTCACGAGGGCTGGTCCGGACCGTCCGACTCGGCTGCACGATTCACTTCGCTGGACATCCGCCCAGGTCCAGCGGTGTCCACTTCACCTTGGTGAAAGACGGAAACGCTGCTACCTTGCGTGGAGATCGCTACCCTCCTACGGAAGGATGCGATAGAACCTGTCCCTCCAGCCGAGATGAAGAGGGGGTTTTACAGCCCCTACTTCATTGTACCGAAAAAAGGCGGTGGGTTGCGGCCAATCTTGGACCTGCGAGTACTGAACCGGGCCTTACACAGACTCCCGTTCAAGATGCTGACGCAAAGACGCATTCTAGCGAGCGTCCGGCATCAAGATTGGTTCGCGGCGGTAGACCCGAAGGATGCGTACTTTCACGTCTCGATCCTTCCTCGACACAGACCCTTCCTGCGGTTTGCGTTCGAGGGTCAGGCGTATCGGTACAAGTCCTCCCTTTCGGCCTGTCCCTGTCTCCTCGCGTCTTTACGAAGATCGCAGAGGCTTCCCTTGCCCCGTTAAGGGAGGTGGGCATTCGCATTCTCGACTATCTCGATGACTGGCTAATCCTAGCTCACTCTCGAGACGGGTTATGCGCACACAGGGACCTGGTGCTCTCACACCTCAGCCGACTAGGGCTTCGGGTCAGCTGGGAAAAGAGCAAGCTCCTCCCGGTTCAGAGCATCTCTTTTCTCGGTTTGGAGTTGGAATCAATCTCCTTGACGGCGCACCTTACGAACGAGCGCGCCCAGTCGGTGCTGGCCTGTTTGAAGGCGTTCAAACAGAAAACAGCGGTTCCACTGAAACATTTTCAGAGGCTCCTGGGGCATATGGCGTCCTCGGCGGTGGCCACCCCGCTCGGGTTGATGCATATGAGGCCGCTTCAGCACTGGCTCCAGACTCGAGTCCCGAGACGGGCATGGCGCCACGGGACACACCGCGTGGCCATTACGTCGGTCTGTCACCTTCTTTTCAGCCCTT
Organism: Myxocyprinus asiaticus; assembly: GCF_019703515.2. NCBI lineage: Eukaryota > Metazoa > Chordata > Actinopteri > Cypriniformes > Catostomidae > Myxocyprinus > Myxocyprinus asiaticus. The sequence continues at coordinate 1,436,761 of NC_059367.1, read as the reverse complement.
GGACCGACCTCTCGTTTCCACGAGCAGGTGTTCCGCTAGAACTGGTCTCCAGGCGCGTCGTGGTCACGACAGACGCCTCCAAAATGGGCTGGGGCGCTGTTGGCAACGGGCACGCAGCTGCTGGCCTCTAGACGGGTCCGCAGCTGCGTTGGCACATCAACTGCCTCGAGTTACTGGCAATTCTGCTCGCCCTGCGGAGGTTCCGGCCGTTGATCCAGGGCAAGCACGTGCTAGTTCGGACAGACAGCACGGCAGCGGTAGCATATGTCAACCGCCAAGGCGGTCTGCGCTCCCGCTGTATGTCATAACTCGCCCGCCGTCTCCTCCAACGGAGTTAGCAGCACCAAGTCGCTGCAAGCCACTCACATCCCGGGCAACCTCAACACTTCGGCGGATGCGCCGTAACAACAGGTTACCCTCAAGGGAGAGTGGAGACTCCACCTTCAGGTGGTCCAGCTGATTTGGAGTCGATTCAGTCAGGCACAGGTGCACCTGTTCGCCTCCCAAGGATCCTCCCACTGCCCGCTCTGGTACGCCCTCACCGAGGCCTTCCTCGGCATAGACGCGCTGGCACACAGCTGGTCCCCTGGCATTCGCAAATATGCGTTTTCCCCAGTGATCCTGCTCGCACAGACCCTGTGCAAGGTCAGGGAGGACGAGGAGAAGGTCGTCCTGGTAAGCACCCTACTGGCCCGCCCAGACGTGGTGCTCGGACCTCACGCTCCTCGTGACAGCTCCCCCGGGCAAATTCCCCTGAGAAAGGCCCTTCTTTCTCAGGGAAGGGGCACCATCTGGCACCCGCGCCCAGACCTCTGGAATCTCCATGTCTGGCCCCTGGACGGGACGCGGAAGACCTAAGCTGTCTCCCACCTGCGGTGGTAGACACATTCACTCAGGCTAGGGCTCCCTCTACGAGGCGCCTGTATGCCTTTAAGTGGTGTCTGTTCGCTAAGTGGTGTTCTTCCCATCAGGAAGACCCCCAGAGGTGCGCAGTCAGATCAGTGCTTTCCTTCCTGCAAGAGAGGTTGGAAGGGAGGCTGTCATGGTTACTGGTGTAACCTCCGTTCCCTGATGGAGGGAACGAGACGTTGGTCCCTCCTGCCACAACGCTGAACTACCCGCTGAAATGGCCGGACCTTATATCGGCTCCTCAGCGTAAAACCTGAATGAGTGGTTGCATACCAGCTCCTTTTATACCCGTATGTTCGGGGGAGTGGCATGCAAATACCACTCGCCAATTTTCATTGGCCTTTTATCAAAGACCAGAGGTGTCTCGGGCTCCCAAGAGTGACCCCTAGTGTCACTACATCGACACCAACGTCTCGTTCCCTCCATCAGGGAACGGAGGTTACACCAGTAACCATGACGTTATACTACAGTAACTGTAGCCGCACTATGGCATTTGCAGTAAAACCATAGTAAGCACTACAGTCACCATGATTTTACTACAGTAACTGTAGCCGCACTATGGCATTTGCAGTAAAGCCATAGTAAGCACTAAGTTTACCATGATTTTACTATAGTAACCATATTTTAACCATGATATTCATAGTGAAACTAGTAATAATACAGGAAAACCAAAACTATAGTAATAAAAACAATTTGGTTTTGCTACAAATAATATAGTTCAACTATGATTACTGTAGGAAATTTAGCACAGTAAACATAGTTTAACCGTGGTATTTGTAGTAAAACCACAAGATCAGTCATGGTTACTACAGTATCACATTAGTAAAACCATGGTTAATTTATTGCAAAGGACCTGCAGTACAAACAGCTACAACTACCAGCAAAACAGCCCCTTGTGTGATCAGAAACAATAAAATCACTACAGTGCATCCTGAAAGTATTCACAGCGCTTCACTTTTTCCACATTTTGTTATGTTACAGCCTTATTCCAAAATGGATTAAATTCATTATTTTCCTCAAAATTCTACAAACAATACCCCATAATGGCAACATGAAAGTAGTTTGTTTGAAATCTTTGCAAATTTATTACAAAAAAAAAAAAGAAAAAAAAGAAAAAAAATCACATGTACATAAGTATTCACAGCCTTTGCTCAATACTTTGTTGAAGCACCTTTGGCACCAATTACAGCCTCAAGTCTTTTTGAGTATGATGCTACAAGCTTGGCACACCTATTTTTGGGCAGTTTCTCCCATTCTTCTTTGCAGGACCTCTCAAGCTCCATCAGGTTGGATGGGGAGCGTCGGTGCACAGCCATTTTCAGATCTCTCCAGATATGTTCGATCGGGTTCAAGTCTGGGCTCTGGCTGGGCCACTCAAGGACATTCACAGAGTTGTCCCGGAGCCACTCCTTTGTTATCTTGGCTGTGTGCTTAGGGTCGTTGTCCTGTTGGAAGATGAACCTTCGCCCCTGTCTGAGGTCCAGAGCGCTCTGGAGCAGGTTTTCATCAAGGATGTCTCTGTACATTGCTGCATTCATCTTTCCCTCGATCCTGACTAGTCTCCCAGTTCCTGCCACTGAAAAACATCCCCACAGCATGATGCTGCCACCACCATGCTTCACTGTAGGGATGGTATTGGCCAGGTGATGAGCGGTGCCTGGTTTCCTCCAGACATGACGCTTGCCATTCAGGCCAAAGAGTTCAATCTTTGTTTCTCATGGTCTGAGAATCCTTCAGGTGCCTTTTGGCAAACTCCAGGCGGGCTGTCGTGTGCCTTTTACTGAGGAGTGTCTTCCATCTGGCCACTCTACCATACAGGCCTGATTGGTGGAGTGCTGCAGAGATGGTTGTTCTTCTGGAAGGTTCACCTCTCTCCACAGAGAAATGCTGGAGCTCTGCCAGAGTGACCATCGGGTTCTTGGTCACCTCCCTGACTAAGGCCCTTCTCCCCCGATCGCTCAGTTTGGCCAGGCAGCCAGCTCTAGGAAGAGTCCTGGTGGTTCCAAACTTCTTCCATTTACGGATGATGGAGGCCACTGTGCTCATTGGGACCTTCAATGCTGCAGAAATGTTTCTGTACCCTTCCCCAGATCTGTGCCTCGATACAATCCTGTCTCAGAGGTCTACAGACAATTCCTTGGACTTCATGGCTTGGTTTGTGCTCTGACATGCATTGTTGACTGTGGGACCTTATATAGACAGGTGTGTGCCTTTCCAAATCATGTCCAATCAACTGAATTTACCACAGGTGGACTCCAATCAAGTTGTAAAAACATCTCAAGGATGATCAGTGGAAACAGGATGCACCTGAGCTCAATTTTGAGTGTCATGGCAAAGGCTGTGAATACTTATGTACATGTGATTTTTTTCATTTTTTCTTTTTAATAAATTTGCAAAGATTTCAAACAAACTTCTTTCACGTTGTCATTATGGGGTATTGTTTGTAGAATTTTGAGGAAAATAATTAATTTAATCCATTTTGGAATAAGGCTGTAACATAACAAAATGTGGAAAAAGTGAAGCGCTGTGAATACTTTGCGGATGCACTGTACATGTGTGAATGGGGCTTTAGAGAGAGAGAGAGAGAGAGAGAGAGAGAGAGACCTTTTCTCCAGCATGTTCTGCTGGTCGAGAACTTCCTGATCCATTTCAGCTACGATCTTCTCGTCCATCATGCACTGCTCATCTTTTACTCGCTGATCCAGAGCCTGAAACGAGTGACAGGAAGTTTGTGTTTGACAATAAAACCACACAGACAGATTGTTCTAACTCAGTTTCTGCATGCTGGTTGGTTTCAGGACGATTATGAGACTTGCTCGTCTGTAGAGCCTGTTTGCTTTCTAACAAAATACTGCTTGAGTGCTGAGACAGACAGACAGAAACCCGTTCACACCTGGTATTAACATCTGTTTCAGGTCATTACAAGTGTAATGTGCTAAACAGGGTCCAAAACATTTCATAATCCAATCACTCAAACCACATTCAGATACAGTCTGAAAACAACTTCAGTATGCAGTGACCCAGATAATCCACTTTGAATAAAAGCACCTGCATCACATTCGAATTTCACATTTAAATTAAAATTAATAAAGACGCTCGACTAAAATAACTATGAGCATTCTGCTTGAAACGGCAAGCTTATGACGAGATTAAAATTCAAATATATATGAGAACAAACTGAGAAGAAAAAAAACTGTTTGCAGTCATGAAATCAGAGACCCTCCACAAGTGTTCACCTGAGACACTTTCAGATGCATATTAGGTGTAAACAGGGCCAGAATGATATTAACCCTTTAAGCTCTGAAGGTGTTTTTAAAGATTTTCTGTTTCAGGTCAAGTGTTTGGAATCATTGAAAAGAAAACTTTTCTATTTTTTTTTAATGATATAGATTGTTACATTCTGAGACTCTCAGCCTAAGAAACTGATGAAAAATCACAAAACATTTAACTATATATCTTTGGGTGTAAATAAGGCAGCTCCGAAAAAACTGCTTTTGTTTTGTTCACAATCATGTAATCTGTATCTGAGAACAATTTTGTGTTGATACGACAAAGCAATCAAAAGTTATAGCATTACAAAAATAATTTATCATAGTGTCCAAAAACATCTCCAAACAAATAAAACATAATAATTGTACATAAGAACTAATTACACATGCAAACACAATAATGACTAAAGGTTTGCATAGCATGCAGACATGATTTTAGTAATGAGATTTCATAGAATGAGTTTCATTCTGTGTCATTTGAGTCATCATTGAGTCTGTGTCATGTATTTGGCGCCATCTCCTGGTGGTCATATATAACATTGTGCTTCATGTGGATTATCTAATGATCTATGCATCTGATTAACTTGTGTGTGGACTCGTTTGAAAGATAATCACCTCCTCTAAGTAATATTTTATGTTCCGTTTATTGTAAGTGAACTTATAAGCGAAAACGCGGCATATAAGCAACACCAACATAATTATCAAAGACATATACTTAACTATTAACAAATAGGCTGGTTGTATTCTACTCTTTGAGAGCTTTCCAACAACATATGACACATGGATATTTGATGAGTCTGATGTTTATACTGCTTGCAAAAATATGTACTGTACAGTGCACATTTTTTAAATAAATTATCAAAATGTAACACTTCTGATTTGTTAATACTTTGAAGACGGACCCATCCGAGCTTAAAGGGTTAAGAACAGTACTCTGTGTACTCCACACACACACACACACACACACACACACACACACACCTCTATGTTCGCTATGCAGTTTCTGTCTCTGGTTATAGAGGTTTTTCTCTGTCAGGTGTTGAATGTCCAGCAGCCCTTTAACTATTTCATACACCTTCCCGTCGATGAGCGCCTGTGCCAGATCACTGAGTGTAGTGTATGACAGACGCTGCTGAAACGAACTGAAAAAAAAAACACACACATATCAATGGATTAATACAAATTACACATACAATATTCATTTTAAGTTATGATTATGAGTACTGGTTTACTGAAATGGGGGTTTTCAATGGCTCATACTATTATATTAAAGAGACAGTGGCAGATGGCTGATATAATGCTGATATTCACATGGCAATTGAGACATACTGTACACACAATTGTTGAGACATACTGTATCTTAAACAATACAAAATTCACCAAAAATTAACAAGGCTGTAAACTGAAACTGACAAATCTCTGCATATTGCACAGTTGTGAGTAATGGTGAGCTGCAAGATTTTCAGGGGGATTTCTACAGATATTCACAAATGAGATATTATTTTAATCAAAATATCAAAGTCCGGTTTACTGATAAAATAGATACATGCAAGAATACAACAATGAATGTGTTTTTTTATGTCATATAAATCATACCATGTAATTAAAATGATTTCCATGTTATATAATAGTTTTAGATATCAGAATCAAGATTCAACAAAATATATAAAAGAAATATGGTAGTGGGAAGGACATTTTGTATTGTCAGATGAAGAGTGGGAAAACGTGTGTATGATTCCATGGCAGACAACAACTTCTCAGAGCTGGAGGGAATTCTGTTGGAAGAATATAATTCATTTTTTTTATTACACCAGCCCAGAAAAATTTTTTTTTCAAAAGATGAAATGTGTTAGAGACAATGTGGGTATATAAATGCTAGTTGCCATCATATTTTCTGGAGTTGTACTGAAATCCCGAAATACACATGGGACTCTTATTTTGAAATGTCTGCACTCCCAGTTGTGAGCTCAATGACGGCTGATTCGCTGAGAGAGTGAAACTGATTCAAACTGCTCCTGAGTTCAAATCCTCAGTTCTTTTCGGGTGATTCATGAAAAAGATCCGGTTCAACAGAGTCATTTGTTCATGACTCTCTCGCACTGGGTTTGTTGATGCGTGCGGTGTAGCGAGCTCGTCAGAAACAGAACGGGTGAAAAGCGCCACGAGACACACTGGCGCTCTAAAGATGTATTCAATAACTCACAAATTGATATCTGACGAAACCACATATGAACGCACACAACCCGACTGTCACCAGTGGCGACTAGATTTTAAACTATTGTCACAATCATTTCTTTTTGGTCACATTTGCGATCATAGTCGCAGTCTGGAGCCCTGGTAGTCTTTTAAACAATATATATGTTTCTTTCCTTGATTAAGATTTGCAAAACATTCTTGTTAGAGTATTATACAACCATAAATCAAAAGATCCAAGTATCACAGCTGTCATCTGTCACCTTGTAAGCATAAGATTTCATGCTTACTGAAATTACGAGAATAAAGTCATAGCATTATGAGATTAAAGTCGTAATATTTCGAGAATTAAATTAAAATTATGAGAATAAAGTCATATCATTACGAGATTAAAGTCATAATATTTCGATAATTACATTAAAATTACGAGAATAAAGTCGTAGCATTACGAGATTAAAGTCGTAATATTTCGAGAATAAAGTTAAAATTACGAGAATAAAGTCATATCACTACGAGATTAAAGTCATAATATTTCGAGAATTAAATTAAAATTACGAGAATATCACTACGAGATTAAAGTCGTAATATTTTGAGAATGAAGTCAAAATTACCAGAAACAGGGCGTCATTATCACAACGACAGAACGCTGAGCCAGCAGCTTCATCAATGCAAGAAATGGATGTAGTTGATTTAGTTAAATAAGATTTAACAACAAAGAAATCCTTTTTCATCTTTTGCACATCAGCACAAAGTTATTACTGGGATCCGGACACTGCAGCGTTTATGAATTGAATTTATTCAGGAGAAAGAACCAGACAGACGTTCGTGCAGTCCCGCTGGGTGTGGCTGATGCTTGGGCTGGGTTTCCCAAAGCTCTAAGTTGAACATTAGTAGCACTTAAATTGTACTTACTACAGCAAGTTTCCCAAAAGCATCATTATCTAAGTAGCACGTAAAAACGCTTGTAAATTAACTAGAGCCATAAACCGCTCTAAAACCCATTAAGTGCAACTACACATATTGTTCTTGCGTCTTTACAGTTTATCAGATACAAAGGGACATTTAATAAATTATATTAATACATGTTGATCATTGGAAAGCCATTGTACATGGTTTCAGAGGATAAAAAAGTGAAAAAATTGCATTGAAATCAATAGGCAGTCACCGCAGTCTGTGCATGCGACGTGATAGGTGTAAATTAGGTCTAAAGATAGATGACATATAGTACAGTACCGTATAACATTTTATTGGGCTTCTTTAAAAAGCATAATTATAATGGCAACAGAAGAATATGTTCTTATTGAACAGATCTGCTTAGAAGACATATGTGAGTAATGTGACTCTGCAGTTTAAAACTTAAATAGGCCAAAATAAATAGTTAAAATATGGTTAACAAAGGAGGGTAAGAGTGTGCAATGAATGATTTATTCTCCCTCTTCCTCCTCCCTCCAATGGATGATTCAAATAGTCCTAGTCTGTTTACTTGGCAGTCTCAAATTGCATGCTACATAATGGCAATCAGGCTACAAGTGCACAACAGTGCTGGGCGATATGAAAGAAATATATTCATGATATTTTTCGAAAAAAATATAGCCATATATGATTACATCATTCTGTCGTCTGTTCTTCAAAATATAATAAAGTGTGTTTCTTCAAGTGTGTGTCTTTGTTTCTATTGTTCAGCCTACTAATGTCCATCATTTTAATCCTGTTCTTTGTGCATCTGTTCAGGTCCCAGCCAAAGAAACAAAACTTTAGGCTATGTGAGAGCCCCTTATGTTGCACATCATTATTTCTGATATCATGTCACATGCACAGACTGCGGTGACTGCCTATTGATTTCAATGCAATTTTTTCACTTTTTTATCCTCTGAAACCATGTACAATGGCTTTCCAATGATCAACATGTATTAATATAATTTATTAAATGTCCCTTTGTATCTGATAAACTGTAAAGACGCAAGAACAATATGTGTAGTTGCACTTAATGGGTTTTAGAGCGGTTTATGGCTCTAGTTAATTTACAAGCGTTTTTACGCACTACTTAGATAATGATGCTTTTGGGAAACTTGCTGTAGTAAGTACAATTTAAGTGCTACTAATGTTCAACTTAGAGCTTCGGGAAACCCAGCCCAAGCATCAGCCACACCCAGCGGGACTGCACGAACGTCTGTCTGGTTCTTTCTCCTGAATAAATTCAATTCATAAACGCTGCAGTGTCCGGATCCCAATAATAACTTTGTGCTGATGTGCAAAAGATGAAAAAGTGATTTTATTCTCTAAATCTTAGTTTATTTTTCTTTTTACGTGGCACCAAAACGCCATTATAGGAAGGCATTAAGACACCTAAAAAAAGTGTGGTTCACGGCTTCCGTAGGAGGCAATAAAATCTGTATGTAACAATTTTTGGATGTATAATGTGATTGTGATGTACTGTGTGTACCTGGGCAGGTCCTTAACCAGTGTCTGTAGTTCTGACAGCAGGTAATAATGTCTCTCTTGTTGTCTGGTCGCATCATACTGATAATCACTCACACTGCAGTATAAGTCCATCACACATCCAGCCTGTATAAACAGAAATAAAGGCATTTGTTTACTGGGGCAAAAAACAATAAAACTGTATACAGCCTGTATCTACTAAAGTAATACTAACTACTATCATTATATCTATTCACTATTCATCTTAACCATCATATCAAAAATAAAGTTTCTTCATTATTTACTAGACAAGACTAGTTATGAACTACAGAACTTCGACTATAATTATTTAGACTAAAAGCAAAATAATAGCTTGTTTGAATTAATTTATAGTGCCAACATTCTACCAAAAGTACCAGTAAACAAATAAATAATTCACTGTAACACTGAGACTAAAGTAATGTACAAAACTACAAATAGGATGATCTAAAGAGTGTGGATAATTGTATTAAATTCAGTTTCCTTAAACATGAACTGAAAATACATATCTGCATATAGAGATCAGTGTAAATTTCAAATCGAATCAAATCACTTTTATTGTCACACAACCATATACACAAGTGCAATAGTGTGTGAAATTCTTGGGTGCAATTCCGAACAACATAGTGACAGTGATGAGACATATACCAATTTACAATAAACATCAGATTTACACAACACAATTTAAAATCGAATATACACATAATTACACACAACACAATATACAAATAATAACATACAATGTACAGTATACGATACACACAATATAGAATACACATTATACAATAAAAATTGTATATATAGTATATATAAAATATACAGTAGGTTGTGTTGTACTGTATTGACATTCAGGCTGTCAGTTGCCAGTGTGTTGTTATGAGAGAATATAATTTATGACAGTCCGGTGTGAGATATAAGAGTAAGAGTAATAAAGTGCAGTGCTGATGTATTTTGATTGTGGGAGATCAAGAGTTCAAAAGTCTGATTGCTTGGGGGATGAAGCTGTCATGGAGACGGCTGGTGCGGGTCCTGATGCTGCGATACCGCCTGCCTGATGGTAGCAGTGAGAACAGCCCATGGCTCGGGTGGCTGGAGTCTCTGATGATCCTCCGAGCTTTTTTCACACACTGCCTTGTATATATTTCCTGGAGGGAGGGAAGCTCACCTCCGATGATGTGTCTGGCAGTTCGTACCACACTTTGCAGGGCTTTGCGGTTGTGGGCGGTGCTATTGCCGTACCAGGCGGAGATGCAGCCAGTCAGGATGCTCTCAACAGTGCAGGTGTAGAACCGTGTGAGGATGTGGCGGTTCATTCCAAACTTCCTCAGCCGTCTCAGGAAGAAGAGGCGCTGATGAGCCTTCTTCACAACGACTTCAGTGTGGATGGACCATGTGAGTTCCTCAGTGATGTGGACACCCAGGAACTTGAAGCTTGCTGACTCTCTCCACTGGTGCTCCATTGATGGTGATGGGGCTGTGTTCTCTGTCTTTTCTTCTGAAGTCCACCACAAGCTCCTTTGTCTTACTGACGTTGAGGGAGAGGTTGTGCTCCTGACACCAGTGTGTCAGAGTGTGCACCTCCTTTCTGTAGGCTGTTTCATCATTGTCAGTGATCAGACCTACCACCGTCGTATCATCAGCAAACTTAATGATGGCATTGGAGCTGTGTTGCCACATAGTCATGTGTGTACAGGGAATACAGGAGTGGGCTGAGAACACAGCCCTGCGGGGCTCCAGCGTTGAGGGTCAGTGATGAGGAGATGTTGCTGCCCATTCTAACCACCTGGCGTCTGCTTGACAGGAAGTCCAGGATCCAGCTGCACAGTGAGCTGTTTGAGCCAAGAGCCCGGAGTTTCTCATCAAGCTTGGAGGGCACTATGGTGTTGAATGCTGAGCTATAGTCTACAAACAGCATTCTCACATAAGTATTTTTCCAGGTGGGAGAGAGCAGTGTGTATTGTAGATGCAATGGCATCATCAGTGGAGTGGTTGCTGCGATAAGCAAACTGCAATGGGTCCAGTGATGGAGGCAGCACAGAGAAGATGTAATCTCTGATTAGTCTCTCAAAGCATTTGCTGATGATGGGGGTCAGAGCAACAGGACGCCAGTCATTTAAGCAAGTGATTTTGGACTGCTTTGGTACAGGCACAATGGTGGACGTTTTAAAGCATGTGGGGACTACAGACAAAGAGAGGGAATGGTTGAAAATGTCCATAAAAACACCAGCCAGTTGGTTCGTACACACTCTGATGACATGGTCCGGAATGCTGTCTGGATCCGTGGCTTTGCGGATATTCACCCGTCGGAAGGATCGGGTTACATCCGCTATGGAGACGGAGAGTGAACTAACCACTGTAGCTTCGGCCGCGAGAGCTCTCTCCGTGAGGGCGGTGTTATTTCCCTTGAAACGAGCATAAAAAGTATTTAGCTCATCTGGGAGAGAGGCAGCGGTGTTCATGGCAGAGTTTTTATTCCCTTTAAAATCTGTGATGATGTTAATTCCCTGCCACATGCTTCTAGAGTTGGTGGTGTTAAACTGTCCTTCAATCTTGTTCCTGTACTGACGTTTTGCTGTTTTGATTTTCGGAGGGCATAACTGGCTTGTTTATGCTCCTCCGCATTCCCGGAATTAAAAGCGAAGGTCCGCGCATCAAGTGCCCAGGTTTCTGGTTCAGGTAGATCCGTATTGTTTTGGTCGGAACAACGTCCTCTACGCACTTTCTGATGAAACATGTTACGCTATCAGCGTAAAGCTCGATGTCGTCATCAGAGGCGGACCGGAACATCTCCCAGTCCGCGTGATCAAAACAGTCCTGTAGCGTAGAGTCTGATTGGTCCGACCAGCACTGGATCGTTCTGAGGGTGGGTGCTTCCTATTTCAGTTTCTGCCTGTAAGCGGGCAGAAGCAGAATGGAAGAGTGGTCCGATTTGCCAAATGGTGGGTGGGGGAGGGATTTGTAGCCATCCTGGAAGGGAGAGTAGCAATGGTCCAAAACCCGGTCCCCTCGTGTGTTAAAACTAATGTGTTGGTGGTATTTTGGTGCAACTGATTTGAGATTGGCTTTGTTAATGTCCCCGGTCACAATGAACATGGCCTTAGGGTGCGCGGTTTCCTGCTTGCTTATAATCCCATACAGTTCCTTGAGTGTCCAGTCTGTGGCGGCTTGTGGCGGAATGTACACAGCAGTGATAATGACCGCTGTGATTTCCCTCGGTAGCCAGAATGGTCGACACAGAAGCATGAGAAATTCCAGATCAGGAGAGCAGAAAGACTTGATAGAATGTACATTCCTCTGATCACACCAGGATTTGTTGATCATAAAACATACACCACCACCTCTGCTTTTACCTGAGAGGTCTTTCGCTCTGTCCGCTCAGTGCACGGAGAACCCCGCGGGTTCAATGGCTGAGTCTGGAATCTCCGCAGACATCCAAGTTTCTGTAAGGTGATAATGCAGCAGTCCCTCGTCTCTCACTGGAAAAAGATCCGCGCTCTCAGAGATTGTTGTCCAGAGACTGAACATTTGCCAGTAGACTACTGGGTAGCGGGGGTCGATTTGCGCAACATCTTACTCTGATGAGAACGCCGGCTCTGTTTCCCCTTTTCCTTTTGCATTTCCGCGGCCAGGCTGCTCAGACAAAGGGCTCCGCTGGTGTGTTTGTAAACAGCGGGTCGGCATTGATGAATCTGAAGTCCGGTTTACGGTGTGTAATTGCAGAACCAATGTCCAAAAGTGTTTGTCTGTCATAGACAATAAGGCAGACAACATCCAAGACAAAAAACATAAGAATTGTAAACAAAACAAACAAAAAACTACAATGTTGTGTCGGAGCTCGCAACGCAGCAGCCATACTCGGCACCATCTTGAGTCCAATCTATGTATAGATATACACAATTGAATATTGGAACCTTTAGTCATATTGCTGTTCATTCCCCTTCATGTTGTGCCAGACAACACCCCTTTACTATGGTAAAATAACCCCTTTATTATGGTAAATGGTAAAATCGCCCCATTACTATGGTAAAATCACCCCTTTAATATGGTACAATTACCATTTTAAATCAACCCTTTACTATGGTAAAATTACCCCTTTAAATAACCCATTTACAATGGTAAAATCGCCCTTTACTATGGTAAAATTACTCCTTTAAATCACCCCTTTACTATGGTAACATCACCCCTTCAAATCACCCCTTTACTATGGTACAATTACCCATTTATATCACCCCTTTAAAAAACCCTTTACAATGTTAAAATCGCCCTTTACTATGCTAAAATCACACCTTTAAATCACCCCTTTACTATGGTACAATTACCCATTTATATCACCCCTTTAAAAAACCCTTTACAATGGTAAAATCGCCCTTTACTATGCTAAAATCACACCTTTAAATCACCCCTTTACTATGGTAAAATCGCCCCTTTACTATGGTAAAATCACCCCTTTACTATGGTAAAATGAATCACTGTACCATGCTTGACTCATTGTTTTGATAAGCTGCATCATCTGATGACATTAAAACAGATCAAACCCTATTAAACTCTTACCTGCTCTGTTTCCCAGCACACAGTAGATTAAAGATGAATGTTTGACCTGTATTAAGTTTAAATCTGAATGTTTGTTTGATACATAAGATGTAAAATTATTTAATTTGAAAGATAAATTAAGTTTAAATGTGATTGTTTTGAATGGTATGTTTGCGCATGCGCAGTAGCAGTGTCTTGGGGTCCTTCGACACACAGAGCTGCCCTTTGATATGCCTGAGTTTACTTGATTAAAACTCATCTGGTTAAACACTGCAGCTCTTACATTTTACTCACCTAAACTTTTCATTTCATGTTTCTCTTCATTCTTAAAGTAAAATTATATTTAAATTCATTTAAATAAGGTTCCTTTTTCCCTATATTATTTTTTTAATCATATTGTAATGTATAGGATTTAATTGAGATTTGAACAGAATTTTAATATATTTAAAATATATTTTAATATTTTCTAAAGGACTTTTAAAAACTGCTGGGTATGTATAAAATGTGGTGTAACAATAAAATACAATGAAATTGCCTTATATATATATATATAGGGTTGGGGAGTAACGAAATACAAGTAATGGGACTACGTATTTAAAATACAAAATATAAGTAACTGTATTCCACTATAGATACAATTTATATCATTGATATTTAGAATACATTTACATTCAAAAAGTATTTTGATTACTGAAGAGATTACTTTGCATTTTATTGCCATTTTTACTTTCCATTTAATATTTAGTCCTTCCAGATGGAAAACATTTATACATATAAATGATGCGATCCAAAGAGCATTTGAACAGCGGTGAAACACTTTCTTATGATGTGTTACATTCATACGAGCAGACAGAGAAGTAAGTTTGAAGTAAGTTTGGAGCAGAAGAAATAGAAATAAACCTTGTGTAAATTGTCAGCTTTACACTAAGCTAAAATGCTATTTCTAGCCATTTTACATGCACATGTTACCAGGCACGATCAAATTTTTTTATCAAGAAAATTCACGTTGGATCATAATTTCTTTTTTTTTCTAGTAAGACCTTTGATATTAGGGCAAAAATCATATTCTTGATAATAATTTTTGTATTGTTTTCCTGTAAAAATATCTAAAAATCCTTAAAACAAGATCAGTTTGATTAATCTTGTTTTAGAAACAACACTGCATAAGATATCTAGGTTTTTCAGAGAATGTATTTTTAACGTGTATTTTGTCTAACTGTACTGGCACAGTTTTTCTAGTCAAAATAATTTAAAAAATTGCTGAAGAAGTAATCCAAAGTATTTAGAATACGTTACTGACCTTGAGTAATCTAACGGAATACATTACAAATTACATTTTACAGCATGTATTCTGTAATCTGTAGTGGAATACATTTCAAAAGTAACCCTCCCAACCCTATATATATATATATATATATATATATACAGGTGCATCTCAATAAATTAGAATATCGTGGAAAAGTTCATTTATTTCAGTAATTCAACTCAAATTGTGAAACTCGTGTATTAAATAAATTCAATGCACACAGACTGAAGTAGTTTAAGTCTTTGGTTCTTTTAATTGTGATGATTTTGGCTCACATTTAACAAAAACCCACCAATTCACTATCTCAAAAAATTAGAATATGGTGACATGCCAATCAGCTAATCAACTCAAAACACCTGCAAAGGTTTCCTGAGCCTTCAAAATGGTCTCTCAGTTTGGTTCACTAGGCTACACAATCATGGGGAAGACTGCTGATCTGACAGTTGTCCAGAAGACAATCATTGACACCCTTCACAAGGAGGGTAAGCCACAAACATTCATTGCCAAAGAAGCTGGCTGTTCACAGAGTGCTGTATCCAAGCATGTTAACAGAAAGTTGAGTGGAAGGAAAAACGTGTGGAAGAAAAAGATGCACAACCAACCAAGAGAACCGCAGCCTTATGAGGATTGTCAAGCAAAATCAATTCAAGAATTTGGGTGAACTTCACAAGGAATGGACTGAGGCTGGGGTCAAGGCATCAAGAGCCACCACACACAGACGTGTCAAGGAATTTGGCTACAGTTGTCGTATTCCTCTTGTTATGCCACTCCTGGCGTCTTACCTGGGCTAAGGAGAAGAAGAACTGGACTGTTGCCCAGTGGTCCAAAGTCCTCTTTTCAGATGAGAGCAAGTTTTGTATTTCATTTAGAAACCAAGGTCCTAGAGTCTGGAGGAAGGGTGGAGAAGCTCATAGCCCAAGTTGCTTGAAGTCCAGTGTTAAGTTTCCACAGTCTGTGATGATTTGGGGTGCAATGTCATCTGCTGGTGTTGGTCCATTGTGTTTTTTGAAAACCAAAGTCACTGCACCCGTTTACCAAGAAATTTTGGAGCACTTCATGCTTCCTTCTGCTGACCAGCTTTTTAAAGATGCTGATTTCATTTTCCAGCAGGATTTGGCACCTGCCCACACTGCCAAAAGCACCAAAAGTTGGTTAAATGACCATGGTGTTGGTGTGCTTGACTGGCCAGCAAACTCACCAGACCTGAACCCCATAGAGAATCTATGGGGTATTGTCAAGAGGAAAATGAGAGACAAGAGACCAAAAAATGCAGATGAGCTGAAGGCCACTGTCAAAGAAACCTGGGCTTCCATACCACCTCAGCAGTGCCACAAACTGATCACCTCCATGCCATGCCGAATTGAGGCAGTAATTAAAGCAAAAGGAGCACCTACCAAGTATTGAGTACATATACAGTAAATGAACATACTTTCCAGAAGGCCAACAATTCACTAAAAATGTTTTTTTTATTGGTCTTATGATGTATTCTAATTTTTTGAGATAGTGAATTGGTGGGTTTTTGTTAAATGTGAGCCAAAATCATCACAATTAAAAGAACCAAAGACTTAAACTACTTCAGTCTGTGTGAACTGAATTTATTTAATACACGAGTTTCACAATTTGAGTTGAATTACTGAAATAAATGAACTTTTCCACGACATTCTAATTTATTGAGATGCACCTGTGTATATATATATATATATATATATATATATATATATATATATATATTAGTTTTACCAACTGTAAGCTAAATTATTGACTTATGACTATTATATTATATTTTCTTATATTATGTTATATTATGTTATTTTTTTTGTGTTATATTATATTATGCTCTGTTATGTTATATATTATGTTATGATGTTTTATATTATATTTATTATATAATTGTATATTATATTGTTATGTTATATTATATTATATTTATTATATTATTTTATATTATATTGTTATGTTATATTATATTATATTTATTATATTATTTTATATTATATTGTTATGTTATATTATATTATATTTATTATATTATTTTATATTATATTGTTATGTTATATTATATTATATGTATTATGTAATTTAATGTAATGTTATGTTATGTTATTTTATATAATATTATATTTATTATATTATTTAATATTTATTATGTAATGTAATGTTATGTTATGTTATTTATATAATATTATATTTATTATATTATTTTATATTTATTATGTTATGTTATATTATATTTATTATATTATGTTATGATGTTTTATATTATATTATATTTATTATATTATTTTATATTATATTGTTATGTTATATTATATTATATTTATTATATTATTTTATATTATATTGTTATGTTATATTATATTATATTTATTATATTATTTTATATTATATTGTTATGTTATATTATATTATATGTATTATGTAATTTAATGTAATGTTATGTTATGTTATTTTATATAATATTATATTTATTATATTATTTTATATTTATTATGTTATGTTATGTTATATTATATTGTGTAATGTAATGTTATGTTTATTATATTATGTTATGTTATTTTATGTTATAATATATTATGTTATGTTATGTTATTGTATTTTATGTTATATTTATTATGTTATGTTATGCTCTAGACGTTTTTTCGCATCAAAATGTTGTGATGGTGATGATTCTTTGGTTTCTATGGCACTGCGCGGTTCTCACCACTAGATATCGCTGCTCACACAGTTTCTCATCACCTGAGACTCACTGACTTTCTTCAACATCATCTCATGACAACAGAGATTCAAGCATCACGACTCGCTCACGGGCTGTGTGTGCAATGCAATGTGTGACTGATGATTTTAGATCATATATAATAATGACTATTGAAACATAGGCAACTGATGACATCATAGATGAATAGCTGATTAGGTGGACAGACGGGATCAATTAAACTGATTTGGATTAACGCGTGGATTTGGACTGATGAAGCGCGTGTGAAAACCCCGGTGTGGATCAGCAGCATCACTTAACATCATGTAGTTTATTCTACAGATGACAGCAATTATTATTATTGTTGTTGTTATTTCTATTAATAATTATATTAAACCGTTATCTTTAAATCATCCGGCTTTATCTAAACAAGTGTTTCACTCAAAACAGGTTTAGTTCTCTTCTAGTAACTTCAAGTGTTTTGATGAAGGGTGCTTTGGGGTTTGAACCTTCAATCTTTCTGTGACCAGCTGAGATCTTGAACCATTGAGTCACTACACCCCTGAACCGCTCATGTGTGTGTTTGACGCGCCGCGACCCGCAGGAACGTCGATGAGTAACGCTTCGCGATCATAACTGACATGAGTCTGATCGATCATGGCCAGAAACACTTCTCTGTACTTTCGCATCGTTGAGGGACGAAATCTGCCCGCTAAAGATGTGTAAGTGTCACTTTGGTTTACTCGTGATGATATTAACAAAAGAAACGGAAAATGTGAGGTTTTATTAATGAATTATTACTCTCAAATGTTGAACTGATGGTGTTGTTTTTGTTTTCGTCAAGATCTGGAACCAGTGATCCATACTGCATTGTCAAAGTTGACAATGAGATCGTGGTCAGGTGAGTGTCAATTTCACACCTGAATGTGTGTGTGTGTGTGTGTGTGTGTGTGTGTGTGTGTGTGTGTGTGTGTGTGTGTGTGTGTGTGTGTGTGTCACTGACAAATAAAGTTGTCTGAGGTGATAAAATTAGAAATATTTTATATATATTTTTATTCCCTTTTCTCCCAATTTGGAATGCCCAATTCCCACTACTTAGTAGGTCCTCGTGGTGGCGCGGTTACTCACCTCAATCCGGGTGGCAGAGGACAAGTCTCAGTTGCCTCCGCTTCTGAGACGTCAATCCGTGCATCTTATCACATGACTCGTTGTGCATGACACCGCAGAGACTCACAGCATGTGGAGGCTCATGCTACTCTCCACGATCCACACACAACTCACCACACGCCCCATTGAGAGCGAGAACCACTAATCGTGACCACGAGGAGGTTACCCCATGTGACTCTACCCTCCCTAGCAACCGGGCCAATTTGGTTGCTTAGGAGACCTGGCTGGATTCACTCAGCTCGCCCTGGATTCGAACTCACGACTCCAGGGGTGATAGTCAGCGTCAATACTCGCTGAGATACCCAGACCCCCCAGACATGTAATATTTAAGTACATGTTGTTTTTATAGCATGTTCTAAAAAACAAAACTGATTCAATAACTTTAAAAATGTCATGTGGTGTATTCATCCTACTCCCTGAAAGATATTACTGAAATAAGTGTCGTAAGATATCTCACCGGTCTCTGGGACCGCTCTAGACTCTGTAAACAGCAAACAACGCTTTTGACCTGTCAATTATGTTGCTCATTCTCATAGTATTGTAGCTGCAGAGAATTATTGAGGCTTAATGACATTTTTATGCCATGTAGTTCATAACAGTTGTCAGTTGGGGGTGCTGTTTTACTGCTGTTGTTTTTGACAACCGTTTCTGTACGATATCCAGACAATATTTCCATGTGGGTTTTTGATGGGCTGTCACTTGGGCCCTGCATGGGCAACCCAAATGGGGCCCAGAAAAAATTGTCTATTTGCTCCACATGGGCCCCATGTGTGTTAGCCCATGTGGGCAAAAGATGGGGACATTGTGGGCACTAAGTGGGGCCCATGTGGATGTTCATTATATGGGCCCACTTGAGTAACAAATGGGTGCTAACAATAATATTCCCTTATGGAGCCCCTATGGGTGATCTTGCTGGACCCACAATGGCCCCTTATTATTTCCTCTTATATGGGGCTTTTGCAGGGCTCCAGACTAAAAAAAAATGACTTAGGAGCCACTGGCTCCTAAATTGAAACATTAAGGATGTTTTTAGTAGCCAAATCACAGATTTGCTCAATTTAGATTGCTGTTCAGAAACAAGATAGAAAGCCGAAGAAAAGGAAGTCAGCTGATAACCCATTAATCTGAGGTTTAATAAACAGTATATATAGTTGAGAAGATAAGTTTGCATTCCCTTTTGTCTCATAAATGTTCACACCCCTTTCATAATTTATACAAACATAAGAGATAACAGATTTCTTTTATTTAGCACTGCTCTTCAGAATCCACATTACAGATATTTACATTAAAGTATAGTATGCATATAGTAGTGTGTTGTCTTCTTGAACATCAATGAATGTTTTCACCTTGTGTAATAGTTGTGTACAAGTCCCTCAAGTGTCAAAAGCTTGATTATATATATATATATATATATATATATATATATATATATATATATATATATATAATTTAAATTGTTTTAAAATATTGCCTAAGTCAAAGTCTTAGTCTGTAAATTATATTTTTTTATTAAAGTTGATTCAGTGTTTCCCCTAGGGGTTTTTTCAGCAGCAGTGCTGTTGAGCGCGCGATCACAAGCCCGCAACGCCTGACCCGAATTAACATGTTTTGGTCGAAGAATAGATTAAAACAGGGGTGACAACTCAAAGTCAGCCTGGGCCACATCAGGGTTTATTTGTGCCCTCAAAGGGCCATTTGAAAATGTGACACCAGCACCTGCTTTGGTAGCACCCGTGCAAATAATATTACATGTTATGTGCATTGAAATGCACATGTGACAGTACTGCATTGATTCTGAGGTTGGGATGCACTGATGCAGATGAAAATGATGATATTTACAACAGTAACATCTGTCGAAAAAATTAACAACTAATTTTTATATGGCTAAATTGAAATATTCTGACAGTGTGATTAAGTTGGGTCATCTTTACAGATTCCTTTAATCAGGCTGCTACTAATTAAACTACAATCACTATAATCAAACAAAACAACATTTTCCTACAGTCTTCTTACAGATGGAGAACTGATGGCTTGGTCCATAATTATGAAAATGCACCATAGTTCTTCCATAGTATCCATAGTTTTAACAATGATATTTGTAATAGTTCATGTCCTCACTACCATGGTTAGTAACTATGGATTCTATATAAAGAACTATGGTATTTTTGTAATGAAAAAACAGCAGTCTAAATACTGTAGAAATGTTTTCTGCTACAGCTGCCATAGTTAGTACAGTGCAGTTAGTGTTACTGCAGTAAACCAGTGGTAAAGGTTTGTAAGCACTGTGATCTGTGAATTGAAAAGTCTTCTGATGTATGTTTTCTCCTGTTTTCTTTGTCAGTGTTGTTTAGAATGTGGGGGCTGTTTGGACTAGTTTAATCATTGAGACATAAGAGTTTTGCAGCAGACAATTCTGTACCGCATTCAAACGGGTTTCGCTATCCCCGCCACGCATCTCACTGGTTCACAAGTGCGTTTAAAATAGTCTGTTCGGTTTAGGCCAGTCCGCGAGTTACCGCACCTGCTCTGCCCTCGTGCTGCTATGATTAAGCCGTGTTGATAATTGATCCGTGTAGCGCTGTTTCATTCCGCTTTTGAAGAGAGCAAAATGCGCTCCAAAACATACAGATGACAGGGGAAGGCTCATTAATATTCACTAGGAAAGCGCTAAATGATAGTTCAGTGAAATGTGAAATGTTGCGATCCATCGCCATCCTACGTTTCAGAAAGCTTGCAGGCCACTTGAACCGAAGCGAGTTTGACTTGTGTTGTTATGCGGTGACTTCGCAGTGTAGAAAGCACACATCTGACTGGGGCTGGCATTGTTGCATCAAGAATATTAAATGAACATGTGGCAGTCCCAACAGTGGCGCTCGTAATTCAGCTGTGCCGCAGCACCGCTGCAAAATGCATATAGAGGAAACACTGTGATTACATCAAGACAAAAAGACAGGATAAATCTCTGAAATGAATCTGGATAAAAATCACTCATTCCTGGGCCTGAACAGACTCCTCAGCTTCATACCTAAAGAAGAGCACAGAAAGACAAGACATAGAAAAGGCAATTTAGTCCATTTTAAATACTACCAGAACTGCAGAAAATTCACAGGAGCATCACTTTAAGGCATTCATGATAAATAGGCCCTGCAAATGAGTTTTACCGTATCTCTGCACAACTGAATAAATTACTAACTGGTTATAAATAACAAACAATGGTAACACTTATTTTACAGTGTCC
>NC_059367.1:1375000-1410000 GCF_019703515.2 Myxocyprinus asiaticus | reverse complement strand
CTATCTGGAAAAACTTGAATCCATTCTGGGGAGAGGAGTACACACTTCATCTACCAGTGGGTTTCCATACACTCACCTTCTACGTCATGGATGAAGACACTATTAGGTAACAAACGTTCGATTGCACTGTGATGCGATTCATTTACAGCAGATTGGAGACATTGGTCTGTCTTCCTGTCTGACTGTCTGTCTGTCTGTCTGTCTGTCTGTTTCCGTCTGTCTGTCTATCTGTATTTCTCTGTCTGTCTGTCTGTCTGTCTGTCTTTCCATCTGTTTGTCTGTTTTTCTATCTATCTGTCTGTCTGTCTGTCTCTGTCTGTCTGTCTGTCCATCTGTCTTTCCATCTGTTTGTCTGTCTGTCTGTCCGTCTTTCCATCTGTTTTTTATCTATCTATCTATCTATCTGTCTGTCTGTCTGTCTGTCTGTTTACGTCTGTCTGTATATCTGTATGTCTCTGTCCGTTTGTCTGTCTGTCTCTATCTGTCTATCTATCTATCGTTCCGTCTGTTTGTCTATCTATTTATCTGTCTGTATTTCTGTCTATCTGTCTGTCTATCTATCTATCTATCTATCTATCTATCTGTCTGTCCATCTGTTTGTCTATATATCTATCTATCTATCTATCTATCTATGTCTATCTGTCTGTCTGTCTGTCTGTCTGTCTGTCTGTCTGTCTGTCAGTCTGTCTATCTATCATCTGTCTGTCTGTCTGTCTGTCTGTCTGTCAGTCTGTCTATCTATCATCTGTCTGTCTGTCTGTCTGTCAGTCTGTCTATCTATCATCTGTCTGTCTGACTGTCTTTCTGTCTGTCAGTCTGTCTATCTATCATCTGTCTATCTATCTATCTATCTATCTATCTATCTATGTCTATCTGTCTGTCTGTCTGTCTGTCTGTCTGTCTGTCTGTCTGTCATTCTATCTATCTATCTGTCTGTCTGTCTGTCTGTCTGTCTGTCAGTCTGTCTATCTATCATCTGTCTGTCTGTCTGTCTGTCTGTCTGTCAGTCTGTCTATCTATCATCTGTCTGTCTGTCTGTCTGTCAGTCTGTCTATCTATCATCTGTCTGTCTGACTGTCTTTCTGTCTGTCAGTCTGTCTATCTATCATCTGTCTATCTATCTATCTATCTATCTATTTATATACTGTATCTATATACCTACCTACCTGTCTGTCTGACTGTCTG
The DNA here is from genome assembly GCF_019703515.2 of Myxocyprinus asiaticus. Classification (NCBI taxonomy): domain Eukaryota; kingdom Metazoa; phylum Chordata; class Actinopteri; order Cypriniformes; family Catostomidae; genus Myxocyprinus; species Myxocyprinus asiaticus. The sequence goes on along the minus strand of NC_059367.1, from coordinate 1,408,815 downwards.
TCTGTATTTATGTCTGTTTTTCCATCCATTTGTCTGTCTGTCTGTCTTTCTGTCTGTCTGTCTGTCATCTATCTATCTATCTATCTATCTGTCTGTCTGTCTGTCTGTCTATCTATATACTGTATCTATATACCTACCTACCTGCCTGTCTGTCTGTCTTTATGTCTGTTTTTTCCATCCATTTGTCTGTCTGTCTTTCTATCTGTCTATCTATCTATCTATCTATCTATCTATCTATCTATCTATCTATCTATCTATCTATCTGTCTGTCTGTCCTTCTGTTTGTCTGTTTTTCTATCTGTCTATCTATCTATCTATCTATCTGTCTGTCTGTCTGACTGTCTGTCTCTCCGTCTGTTTGTCTATCTATCTGTCTTCCTGTCTGTCTGTCCATCTTTCCATCTATTTGTCTATCTATCTATCTATCTATTTATATACTGTATCTATATACCTACCTACCTGCCTGTCTGACTGTCTGTCTGTCTTTGTTTTTTCCATCCATTTGTCTATCTATTTATCTATCTATCTATCTGTCTGTCTGTCTGTCCATCTGTTTGTCTATCTATCTGTCTGTCTGTCTGTCTGTCTTTCCATCTGTTTGTCTATCTATCTGTCTGTCTGTCATCCTGCCTGTCTGTTTGTCTTTCCGTCTGTCTGTCTTTTTGTTTGTCTTTCCGTCTGTCTATCTGTCTGTATGTCCATCTGTCTGTCTTTCTGTATGTCTGTCTTTCCGTCTGTCTGTCCATCCATGTATCTGCTAATGACAATATGTCTAGCTCCTGTTTAGATCTTCCATGTAGTTTCTGACTTGTCTTGTAAATGTCTCCTAAGCTATACAGTATATCTTCAACACTAGACTGTGGAAAATGTCATTATAAATCCTGAGTTCAGTTGTGAAGCATCATGGTGGTTTATCATCTAAAACATTGTTTCTTCTCTTTGAGTTGTGAAGTCTGAACATGAATGCCACTGATCTAATGTTTTCTTCACGTCTCAGTCATGATGATGTCATAGGAAAAATCTCCCTCAGTAAAGACGTGATCACTGCTCAACCCAAAGGTATTTGTGTGCTCTTTGAATCTAAAGTAAGATGTTGTTTTGCTGCATGGAGAAGGTTTAAAAGACAAATGCAGAGTAAAGAGAACGTACCCAAACACTTGTTGTGACATTTATGTCTGAGTGTCACTTATTGTGTGACCTTTAAGGTTATGTGTGGAATAAATCTGTTTTATTTGAAAGGTTTTTCATGTTTTCTTGCTTAAAGCATTCTAAATTAATAATAAAACCTCAAATCATGTATGAGTTTCCATTCTGTATAGCATTGTTAGATTTGATAAATTACTGTTGGGTGCTATGTTGGGGAAGAACTGGTGATGACAATGGTTAAATATTTATTTTTAGTCGATGATGTTGTTTTCTTTTAAATATAAATTAAATGGCAAAAATACCAGTTCTGAGTTGCACTTCCCCTTTCTTCAGAAATATATTCATATTTAATTCCCCAGAGAAACAAACAAGATATTCTTAGTTGCTCACCACAGCGGTAAGGAAGTTCCTTTTGAAACTGTAGCAGTTACACGCTACTCTTAATTTGCAGTCATTTACACTTCAGTCAAGCAATATTTTTTTATAGTAGCTTATATACTTTTGGAGTCCATGCCAGTTCAAGTGTGTGCTGTTATTAAAGCAAAGGGGCACTTAAACTAAGAACCTATGAAATTAATTTAAATTTCTCAAATTATACTCAAGCCTTTTACTCAAATTGTTATGCTGATAATATAACTTGTAATGATTTGGTTTATTAAATTATATATATATATATATATATATATATATATATATATATATATATATATATATATATATATATAATTTAATATATATATATAAATGCAAAATAGGAACATTTTCTCCAGTAGACTTACTGTATATAATTATGTCAAAAAACTGTGCAAGTGAAAAATACACAGGGAGCTGAAGTATAATTATTTACACAAATGTATTCCCTGATAAGAGCACTACTCAGCTGATATGGAGGAGATATTAGTTATTATGGGCACACATGATGAATTAGGCACCACATCACCCCACAGAGGCTCTCACATCTTCCCAGCATGGACTGGTCCGGCATGAATCATAAGTGATTCACCCCTCACCCACGAGATCATGGGAAGAGTTTTGCTGAGTTAAAGTCTCAGATTTGAGAGTTATTATGACTGTTAACCCAAAGTAAATGTACAAGCCAGCTGTATCTGTTCTGATGACTGCCTACAGTATGTACACAATAGAATACTACAGTACCACACTACACATTTACTATTTTCTGCTGGTTTACTGTGCACAGTGTGTGAATTTTCTATATGCATGGAATACACGGACAAAGAAATATAGTATGCGAAACAGTATGCAACGATAATAATATGCTACATTGTTCTCATTTGACCTCATTACACGTTTAATTCAATAAGTAGTGTCCAGTAATTTAGTGTCTAAATCATAGCTTTGGGCAGTCTGATGAAATCATAAGTTAAGAAAGATGTTGAAAATGAGAAATGCATTGGAATACAGTATTCCATGCAGAGTGCTCTGTTGTATTCTGCACATTTCCAATTATGCATTTGGCAAACACTTGTTTTTATTTTATCCAAAGTGACTTACAGTGCATTTAGGGGACTGGTATACATCTTATAATTTGTGTGTTCCCTGGGAATTGAACCCATTATCTTAGCATTGCTTGTGCCATGCTCAACCATTTGAGCTACAGGAAACCCTTACCAATCTAAATACTGCATACTTGAGAAATAGTACAAAGTAGTATAGAAGCACTCCATGACTCAGTTCATGTTTAAAATGTACTTTTTTTAAATTTAGTGTAATAGTGAATCATTTGTAAAAAATGATATGTAACGCGTTAGTGTGTATGTGTTCTCCTGGAGGTTTAGATAACTGGTTGAATCTGACTCGTGTGGATCCAGATGAAGAGGTTCAGGGTGAGATTCATCTGGCTCTGGAGCTCCACAGAGACGCTCAGAGGACCTGCCTGCACTGTCATGTCATTGAAGCCCGGTAAGAACCAGAGATGTTCTGATCTTCACCTTCACTTTTAAACGAAGCGGTACCAAAATGCTTTTCAAAATGATGCCATAAGAGATCTTAATTTTCTATGATGCCATAAGATATCTTTAAGTTCCTATGATGCCATTGGAAATATTTAAGTTCCTTCGATGCCATAAGAGATTTTTAAGTTCCTACGATGCCATAGGAGATTTTTAAGTTTCTATGATGCCATAAAAGATCTTTAAGTTTCTATGATGCCATAAAAGATCTTTAAGTTTCTATGATGCCATAGGAGATCTTTAAGTTCCTATGATGCCATTGGATATATTTAAGTTACTACAATGCCATAAAAGATCTTTAAGTTTCTATGATGCCATAGGAGATCTTTAAGTTCCTTCGATGCCATAGGAGATCTTTAAGTTTCTATAATGCCATAAGAGATCTTTAAGTTCCTATGATGCCACAGGAGATCTTTAAGTTCCTATGATGCCATTGGATATATTTAAGTTACTACAATGCCATAAAAGATCTTTAAGTTCCTATGATGCCATAGGAGATCTTTAAGTTCCTATGATGCCATTGGATATATTTAAGTTACTACAATGCCATAAAAGATCTTTAAGTTCCTTCGATGCCATAGGAGGTCTTTAAGTTTCTATGATGCCATAAGAGATCTTTAAGTTTCTATGATGCCATAAGAGATCTTTAAGTTCCTATGATGCCATAAGAGATCTTTAAGTTCCTATGATGCCATTGGATATATTTAAGTTACTACAGTGCCATAAAAGATCTTTAAGTTTCTATGATGCCATAAGAGATCTTTAAGTTCCTATGATGCCATAAGAGATCTTTAAGTTCCTATGATGCCATTGGATATATTTAAGTTACTACAATGCCATAAAAGATCTTTAAGTTTCTATGATGCCATAGGAGATCTTTAAGTTCCTTCAATGCCATAGGAGATCTTTAAGTTTATATAATGCCATAAGAGATCTTTAAGTTCCTATGATGCCATAGGAGATCTTTAAGTTCCTATGATGCCATTGGATATATTTAAGTTACTACAATGCAATAAAAGATCTTTAAGTTCCTATGATGCCATAGGAGATCTTTAAGTTCCTATGATGCCATTGGATATATTTAAGTTACTAAAATACCATAAAAGATCTTTAAGTTCCTATGATGCCATAGGAGATCTTTAAGTTCCTATGATGCCATAAGAGATCTTTAAGTTCCTTCGATGCCATAGGAGATCTTTAAGTTTCTATGATGCCATAAAAGATCTTTAAGTTCCTATGATGCCATAGGAGATCTTTAAGTTTCTATGATGCCATTGGATATATTTAAGTTACTACAATGCCATAAAAGATCTTTAAGTTTCTATGATGCCATAGGAGATCTTTAAGTTCCTTCGATGCCATAGGAGATCTTTAAGTTCCTATGATGCCATAGGAGATCTTTAAGTTCCTATGATGCCATTGGATATATTTAAGTTACTACAATGCCATAAAAGATCTTTAAGTTCCTTCGATGCCATAGGAGGTCTTTAAGTTTCTATGATGCCATAAGAGATCTTTAAGTTTCTATGATGCCATAAGAGATCTTTAAGTTCCTATGATGCCATAAGAGATCTTTAAGTTCCTATGATGCCATTGGATATATTTAAGTTACTACAGTGCCATAAAAGATCTTTAAGTTTCTATGATGCCATAAGAGATCTTTAAGTTCCTATGATGCCATAAGAGATCTTTAAGTTCCTATGATGCCATTGGATATATTTAAGTTACTACAATGCCATAAAAGATCTTTAAGTTTCTATGATGCCATAGGAGATCTTTAAGTTCCTTCAATGCCATAGGAGATCTTTAAGTTTATATAATGCCATAAGAGATCTTTAAGTTCCTATGATGCCATAGGAGATCTTTAAGTTCCTATGATGCCATTGGATATATTTAAGTTACTACAATGCAATAAAAGATCTTTAAGTTCCTATGATGCCATAGGAGATCTTTAAGTTCCTATGATGCCATTGGATATATTTAAGTTACTACAATACCATAAAAGATCTTTAAGTTCCTATGATGCCATAGGAGATCTTTAAGTTCCTATGATGCCATAAGAGATCTTTAAGTTCCTTCGATGCCATAGGAGATCTTTAAGTTTCTATGATGCCATAAAAGATCTTTAAGTTCCTATGATGCCATAGGAGATCTTTAAGTTCCTATGATGCCATTGGATATATTTAAGTTACTACAATGCCATAAAAGATCTTTAAGTTTCTATGATGCCATAGGAGATCTTTAAGTTCCTTCGATGCCATAGGAGATCTTTAAGTTCCTATGATGCCATAGGAGATCTTTAAGTTCCTATGATGCCATTGGATATATTTAAGTTACTACAATGCCATAAAAGATCTTTAAGTTCCTTCGATGCCATAGGAGGTCTTTAAGTTTCTATGATGCCATAAGAGATCTTTAAGTTTCTATGATGCCATAAGAGATCTTTAAGTTCCTATGATGCCATAAGAGATCTTTAAGTTCCTATGATGCCATAAGAGATCTTTAAGTTCCTATGATGCCATTGGATATATTTAAGTTACTACAATGCCATAAAAGATCTTTAAGTTTCTATGATGCCATAAGAGATCTTTAAGTTCCTATGATGCCATAAGAGATCTTTAAGTTCCTATGATGCCATTGGATATATTTAAGTTACTACAATGCCATAAAAGATCTTTAAGTTTCTATGATGCCATAGGAGATCTTTAAGTTCCTTCAATGCCATAGGAGATCTTTAAGTTTATATAATGCCATAAGAGATCTTTAAGTTCCTATGATGCCATAGGAGATCTTTAAGTTCCTATGATGCCATTGGATATATTTAAGTTACTACAATGCAATAAAAGATCTTTAAGTTCCTATGATGCCATAGGAGATCTTTAAGTTCCTATGATGCCATTGGATATATTTAAGTTACTACAATGCAATAAAAGATCTTTAAGTTCCTATGATGCCATAGGAGATCTTTAAGTTCCTATGATGCCATTGGATATATTTAAGTTACTACAATGCAATAAAAGATCTTTAAGTTCCTATGATGCCATAGGAGATCTTTAAGTTCCTATGATGCCATTGGATATATTTAAGTTACTACAATACCATAAAAGATCTTTAAGTTCCTATGATGCCATAGGAGATCTTTAAGTTCCTATGATGCCATAAGAGATCTTTAAGTTCCTTCGATGCCATAGGAGATCTTTAAGTTTCTATGATGCCATAAGAGATCTTTAAGTTCCTTCGATGCCATAGGAGATCTTTAAGTTTCTATGATGCCATAAGAGACCTTTAAGTTCCTATGATGCCATAAGAGATCTTTAAGTTCCTTCGATGCCATAGGAGATCTTTAAGTTCCTATGATGCCATAAGAGATCTTTAAGTTCCTTCGATGCCATAGGAGATCTTTAAGTTTCTATGATGCCATAAGAGACCTTTAAGTTCCTATGATACCATAAGAGATCTTTAAGTTCCTATGATGCCATTGGATATATTTAAGTTACTACAATGCCATAAAAGATCTTTAAGTTTCTATGATGCCATAGGAGATCTTTAAGTTCCTTCGATGCCATAGGAGATCTTTAAGTTCCTATGATGCCATAGGAGATCTTTAAGTTCCTATGATGCCATTGGATATATTTAAGTTACTACAATGCCATAAAAGATCTTTAAGTTCCTTCGATGCCATAGGAGATCTTTAAGTTCCTATGATGCCATAAGAGATCTTTAAGTTCCTATGATGCCATAAGAGATCTTTAAGTTCCTATGATGCCATTGGATATATTTAAGTTACTACAATGCCATAAAAGATCTTTAAGTTCCTATGATGCCATAAGAGATCTTTAAGTTCCTATGATGCCATTGGATATATTTAAGTTACTACAATGCCATAAAAGATCTTTAAGTTTCTATGATGCCATAGGAGATCTTTAAGTTCCTTCAATGCCATAGGAGATCTTTAAGTTTATATAATGCCATAAGAGATCTTTAAGTTCCTATGATGCCATAGGAGATCTTTAAGTTCCTATGATGCCATTGGATATATTTAAGTTACTACAATGCAATAAAAGATCTTTAAGTTCCTATGATGCCATAGGAGATCTTTAAGTTCCTATGATGCCATTGGATATATTTAAGTTACTACAATGCAATAAAAGATCTTTAAGTTCCTATGATGCCATAGGAGATCTTTAAGTTCCTATGATGCCATTGGATATATTTAAGTTACTACAATGCAATAAAAGATCTTTAAGTTCCTATGATGCCATAGGAGATCTTTAAGTTCCTATGATGCCATTGGATATATTTAAGTTACTACAATGCAATAAAAGATCTTTAAGTTCCTATGATGCCATAGGAGATCTTTAAGTTCCTATGATGCCATTGGATATATTTAAGTTACTACAATACCATAAAAGATCTTTAAGTTCCTATGATGCCATAGGAGATCTTTAAGTTCCTATGATGCCATAAGAGATCTTTAAGTTCCTTCAATGCCATAGGAGATCTTTAAGTTTCTATGATGCCATAAGAGATCTTTAAGTTCCTATGATGCCATAAGAGATCTTTAAGTTCCTATGATGCCATTGGATATATTTAAGTTACTACAATGCAATAAAAGATCTTTAAGTTCCTATGATGCCATAGGAGATCTTTAAGTTCCTATGATGCCATTGGATATATTTAAGTTACTACAATACCATAAAAGATCTTTAAGTTCCTATGATGCCATAGGAGATCTTTAAGTTCCTATGATGCCATAAGAGATCTTTAAGTTCCTTCGATGCCATAGGAGATCTTTAAGTTTCTATGATGCCATAAGAGATCTTTAAGTTCCTTCGATGCCATAGGAGATCTTTAAGTTTCTATGATGCCATAAGAGACCTTTAAGTTCCTATGATGCCATAAGAGATCTTTAAGTTCCTTCGATGCCATAGGAGATCTTTAAGTTCCTATGATGCCATAAGAGATCTTTAAGTTCCTTCGATGCCATAGGAGATCTTTAAGTTTCTATGATGCCATAAGAGACCTTTAAGTTCCTATGATACCATAAGAGATCTTTAAGTTCCTATGATGCCATTGGATATATTTAAGTTACTACAATGCCATAAAAGATCTTTAAGTTTCTATGATGCCATAGGAGATCTTTAAGTTCCTTCGATGCCATAGGAGATCTTTAAGTTCCTATGATGCCATAGGAGATCTTTAAGTTCCTATGATGCCATTGGATATATTTAAGTTACTACAATGCCATAAAAGATCTTTAAGTTCCTTCGATGCCATAGGAGATCTTTAAGTTCCTATGATGCCATAAGAGATCTTTAAGTTCCTATGATGCCATAAGAGATCTTTAAGTTCCTATGATGCCATTGGATATATTTAAGTTACTACAATGCCATAAAAGATCTTTAAGTTCCTATGATGCCATAAGAGATCTTTAAGTTCCTATGATGCCATTGGATATATTTAAGTTACTACAATGCCATAAAAGATCTTTAAGTTTCTATGATGCCATAGGAGATCTTTAAGTTCCTTCAATGCCATAGGAGATCTTTAAGTTTATATAATGCCATAAGAGATCTTTAAGTTCCTATGATGCCATAGGAGATCTTTAAGTTCCTATGATGCCATTGGATATATTTAAGTTACTACAATGCAATAAAAGATCTTTAAGTTCCTATGATGCCATAGGAGATCTTTAAGTTCCTATGATGCCATTGGATATATTTAAGTTACTACAATGCAATAAAAGATCTTTAAGTTCCTATGATGCCATAGGAGATCTTTAAGTTCCTATGATGCCATTGGATATATTTAAGTTACTACAATGCAATAAAAGATCTTTAAGTTCCTATGATGCCATAGGAGATCTTTAAGTTCCTATGATGCCATTGGATATATTTAAGTTACTACAATGCAATAAAAGATCTTTAAGTTCCTATGATGCCATAGGAGATCTTTAAGTTCCTATGATGCCATTGGATATATTTAAGTTACTACAATACCATAAAAGATCTTTAAGTTCCTATGATGCCATAGGAGATCTTTAAGTTCCTATGATGCCATAAGAGATCTTTAAGTTCCTTCAATGCCATAGGAGATCTTTAAGTTTCTATGATGCCATAAGAGATCTTTAAGTTCCTATGATGCCATAAGAGATCTTTAAGTTCCTATGATGCCATTGGATATATTTAAGTTACTACAATGCCATAAAAGATCTTTAAGTTTCTATGATGCCATAGGAGATCTTTAAGTTCCTTCGATGCCATAGGAGATCTTTAAGTTCCTATGATGTCATAAGAGATCTTTAAGTTCCTATGATGCCATAAGAGATCTTTAAGTTCCTTCGATGCCATAGGAGATCTTTAAGTTTCTATGATGCCATAAGAGATCTTTAAGTTCCTATGATGCCATAGGAGATCTTTAAGTTCCTATGATGCCATTGGATATATTTAAGTTACTACAATGCCATAAAAGATCTATAAGTTTCTATGATGCCATAGGAGATCTTTAAGTTCCTTCGATGCCATAGGAGATCTTTAAGTTCCTATGATGCCATAGGAGATCTTTAAGTTCCTATGATGCCATTGGATATATTTAAGTTACTACAATGCCATAAAAGATCTTTAAGTTCCTTCGATGCCATAGGAGGTCTTTAAGTTTCTATGATGCCATAAGAGATCTTTAAGTTCCTATGATGCCATAAGAGATCTTTAAGTTCCTATGATGCCATTGGATATATTTAAGTTACTACAATGCCATAAAAGATCTTTAAGTTTCTATGATGCCATAGGAGATCTTTAAGTTCCTTCAATGCCATAGGAGATCTTTAAGTTTATATAATGCCATAAGAGATCTTTAAGTTCCTATGATGCCATAGGAGATCTTTAAGTTCCTATGATGCCATTGGATATATTTAAGTTACTACAATGCAATAAAAGATCTTTAAGTTCCTATGATGCCATAGGAGATCTTTAAGTTCCTATGATGCCATTGGATATATTTAAGTTACTACAATGCAATAAAAGATCTTTAAGTTCCTATGATGCCATAGGAGATCTTTAAGTTCCTATGATGCCATTGGATATATTTAAGTTACTACAATGCAATAAAAGATCTTTAAGTTCCTATGATGCCATAGGAGATCTTTAAGTTCCTATGATGCCATTGGATATATTTAAGTTACTACAATACCATAAAAGATCTTTAAGTTCCTATGATGCCATAGGAGATCTTTAAGTTCCTATGATGCCATAAGAGATCTTTAAGTTCCTTCGATGCCATAGGAGATCTTTAAGTTTCTATGATGCCATAAGAGACCTTTAAGTTCCTATGATGCCATAAGAGATCTTTAAGTTCCTATGATGCCATTGGATATATTTAAGTTACTACAATGCCATAAAAGATCTTTAAGTTTCTATGATGCCATAGGAGATCTTTAAGTTCCTTCGATGCCATAGGAGATCTTTAAGTTTCTATGATGCCATAAGAGATCTTTAAGTTCCTATGATGCCATTGGATATATTTAAGTTACTACAATGCCATAAAAGATCTTTAAGTTTCTATGATGCCATAGGAGATCTTTAAGTTCCTTCGATGCCATAGGAGATCTTTAAGTTCCTATGATGCCATAGGAGATCTTTAAGTTCCTATGATGCCATTGGATATATTTAAGTTACTACAATGCCATAAAAGATCTTTAAGTTTCTATGATGCCATAGGAGATCTTTAAGTTCCTTCGATGCCATAGGAGATCTTTAAGTTCCTATGATGCCATAAGAGATCTTTAAGTTCCTATGATGCCATTGGATATATTTAAGTTACTACAATGCCATAAAAGATCTTTAAGTTTCTATGATGCCATAAGAGATCTTTAAGTTCCTATGATGCCATAAGAGATCTTTAAGTTCCTATGATGCCATTGGATATATTTAAGTTACTACAATGCCATAAAAGATCTTTAAGTTTCTATGATGCCATAGGAGATCTTTAAGTTCCTTCAATGCCATAGGAGATCTTTAAGTTTATATAATGCCATAAGAGATCTTTAAGTTCCTATGATGCCATAGGAGATCTTTAAGTTCCTATGATGCCATTGGATATATTTAAGTTACTACAATGCAATAAAAGATCTTTAAGTTCCTATGATGCCATAGGAGATCTTTAAGTTCCTATGATGCCATTGGATATATTTAAGTTACTACAATACCATAAAAGATCTTTAAGTTCCTATGATGCCATAGGAGATCTTTAAGTTCCTATGATGCCATAAGAGATCTTTAAGTTCCATCGATGCCATAGGAGATCTTTAAGTTTCTATGATGCCATAAGAGACCTTTAAGTTCCTATGATGCCATAAGAGATCTTTAAGTTCCTATGATGCCATTGGATATATTTAAGTTACTACAATGCCATAAAAGATCTTTAAGTTTCTATGATGCCATAGGAGATCTTTAAGTTCCTTCGATGCCATAGGAGATCTTTAAGTTTCTATGATGCCATAAGAGATCTTTAAGTTCCTATGATGCCATTGGATATATTTAAGTTACTACAATGCCATAAAAGATCTTTAAGTTTCTATGATGCCATAGGAGATCTTTAAGTTCCTTCGATGCCATAGGAGATCTTTAAGTTCCTATGATGCCATAGGAGATCTTTAAGTTCCTATGATGCCATTGGATATATTTAAGTTACTACAATGCCATAAAAGATCTTTAAGTTCCTTCGATGCCATAGGAGGTCTTTAAGTTTCTATGATGCCATAAGAGATCTTTAAGTTCCTATGATGCCATAAGAGATCTTTAAGTTCCTATGATGCCATAAGAGATCTTTAAGTTCCTATGATGCCATTGGATATATTTAAGTTACTACAATGCCATAAAAGATCTTTAAGTTCCTATGATGCCATAAGAGATCTTTAAGTTCCTATGATGCCATTGGATATATTTAAGTTACTACAATGCCATAAAAGATCTTTAAGTTTCTATGATGCCATAGGAGATCTTTAAGTTCCTTCAATGCCATAGGAGATCTTTAAGTTTATATAATGCCATAAGAGATCTTTAAGTTCCTATGATGCCATAGGAGATCTTTAAGTTCCTATGATGCCATTGGATATATTTAAGTTACTACAATGCAATAAAAGATCTTTAAGTTCCTATGATGCCATAGGAGATCTTTAAGTTCCTATGATGCCATTGGATATATTTAAGTTACTACAATGCAATAAAAGATCTTTAAGTTCCTATGATGCCATAGGAGATCTTTAAGTTCCTATGATGCCATTGGATATATTTAAGTTACTACAATGCAATAAAAGATCTTTAAGTTCCTATGATGCCATAGGAGATCTTTAAGTTCCTATGATGCCATTGGATATATTTAAGTTACTACAATGCAATAAAAGATCTTTAAGTTCCTATGATGCCATAGGAGATCTTTAAGTTCCTATGATGCCATTGGATATATTTAAGTTACTACAATACCATAAAAGATCTTTAAGTTCCTATGATGCCATAGGAGATCTTTAAGTTCCTATGATGCCATAAGAGATCTTTAAGTTCCTTCAATGCCATAGGAGATCTTTAAGTTTCTATGATGCCATAAGAGATCTTTAAGTTCCTATGATGCCATAAGAGATCTTTAAGTTCCTATGATGCCATTGGATATATTTAAGTTACTACAATGCCATAAAAGATCTTTAAGTTTCTATGATGCCATAGGAGATCTTTAAGTTCCTTCGATGCCATAGGAGATCTTTAAGTTCCTATGATGTCATAAGAGATCTTTAAGTTCCTATGATGCCATAAGAGATCTTTAAGTTCCTTCGATGCCATAGGAGATCTTTAAGTTTCTATGATGCCATAAGAGATCTTTAAGTTCCTATGATGCCATAGGAGATCTTTAAGTTCCTATGATGCCATTGGATATATTTAAGTTACTACAATGCCATAAAAGATCTATAAGTTTCTATGATGCCATAGGAGATCTTTAAGTTCCTATGATGCCATTGGATATATTTAAGTTACTACAATGCCATAAAAGATCTTTAAGTTTCTATGATGCCATAGGAGATCTTTAAGTTCCTTCGATGCCATAGGAGATCTTTAAGTTTCTATGATGCCATAAGAGATCTTTAAGTTCCTATGATGCCATTGGATATATTTAAGTTACTACAATGCCATAAAAGATCTTTAAGTTTCTATGATGCCATAGGAGATCTTTAAGTTCCTTCGATGCCATAGGAGATCTTTAAGTTCCTATGATGCCATAGGAGATCTTTAAGTTCCTATGATGCCATTGGATATATTTAAGTTACTACAATGCCATAAAAGATCTTTAAGTTTCTATGATGCCATAGGAGATCTTTAAGTTCCTTCGATGCCATAGGAGATCTTTAAGTTCCTATGATGCCATAAGAGATCTTTAAGTTCCTATGATGCCATTGGATATATTTAAGTTACTACAATGCCATAAAAGATCTTTAAGTTTCTATGATGCCATAAGAGATCTTTAAGTTCCTATGATGCCATAAGAGATCTTTAAGTTCCTATGATGCCATTGGATATATTTAAGTTACTACAATGCCATAAAAGATCTTTAAGTTTCTATGATGCCATAGGAGATCTTTAAGTTCCTTCAATGCCATAGGAGATCTTTAAGTTTATATAATGCCATAAGAGATCTTTAAGTTCCTATGATGCCATAGGAGATCTTTAAGTTCCTATGATGCCATTGGATATATTTAAGTTACTACAATGCAATAAAAGATCTTTAAGTTCCTATGATGCCATAGGAGATCTTTAAGTTCCTATGATGCCATTGGATATATTTAAGTTACTACAATACCATAAAAGATCTTTAAGTTCCTATGATGCCATAGGAGATCTTTAAGTTCCTATGATGCCATAAGAGATCTTTAAGTTCCATCGATGCCATAGGAGATCTTTAAGTTTCTATGATGCCATAAGAGACCTTTAAGTTCCTATGATGCCATAAGAGATCTTTAAGTTCCTATGATGCCATTGGATATATTTAAGTTACTACAATGCCATAAAAGATCTTTAAGTTTCTATGATGCCATAGGAGATCTTTAAGTTCCTTCGATGCCATAGGAGATCTTTAAGTTTCTATGATGCCATAAGAGATCTTTAAGTTCCTATGATGCCATTGGATATATTTAAGTTACTACAATGCCATAAAAGATCTTTAAGTTTCTATGATGCCATAGGAGATCTTTAAGTTCCTTCGATGCCATAGGAGATCTTTAAGTTCCTATGATGCCATAGGAGATCTTTAAGTTCCTATGATGCCATTGGATATATTTAAGTTACTACAATGCCATAAAAGATCTTTAAGTTCCTTCGATGCCATAGGAGGTCTTTAAGTTTCTATGATGCCATAAGAGATCTTTAAGTTCCTATGATGCCATAAGAGATCTTTAAGTTCCTATGATGCCATAAGAGATCTTTAAGTTCCTATGATGCCATTGGATATATTTAAGTTACTACAATGCCATAAAAGATCTTTAAGTTCCTATGATGCCATAAGAGATCTTTAAGTTCCTATGATGCCATTGGATATATTTAAGTTACTACAATGCCATAAAAGATCTTTAAGTTTCTATGATGCCATAGGAGATCTTTAAGTTCCTTCAATGCCATAGGAGATCTTTAAGTTTATATAATGCCATAAGAGATCTTTAAGTTCCTATGATGCCATAGGAGATCTTTAAGTTCCTATGATGCCATTGGATATATTTAAGTTACTACAATGCAATAAAAGATCTTTAAGTTCCTATGATGCCATAGGAGATCTTTAAGTTCCTATGATGCCATTGGATATATTTAAGTTACTACAATGCAATAAAAGATCTTTAAGTTCCTATGATGCCATAGGAGATCTTTAAGTTCCTATGATGCCATTGGATATATTTAAGTTACTACAATGCAATAAAAGATCTTTAAGTTCCTATGATGCCATAGGAGATCTTTAAGTTCCTATGATGCCATTGGATATATTTAAGTTACTACAATGCAATAAAAGATCTTTAAGTTCCTATGATGCCATAGGAGATCTTTAAGTTCCTATGATGCCATTGGATATATTTAAGTTACTACAATACCATAAAAGATCTTTAAGTTCCTATGATGCCATAGGAGATCTTTAAGTTCCTATGATGCCATAAGAGATCTTTAAGTTCCTTCAATGCCATAGGAGATCTTTAAGTTTCTATGATGCCATAAGAGATCTTTAAGTTCCTATGATGCCATAAGAGATCTTTAAGTTCCTATGATGCCATTGGATATATTTAAGTTACTACAATGCCATAAAAGATCTTTAAGTTTCTATGATGCCATAGGAGATCTTTAAGTTCCTTCGATGCCATAGGAGATCTTTAAGTTCCTATGATGTCATAAGAGATCTTTAAGTTCCTATGATGCCATAAGAGATCTTTAAGTTCCTTCGATGCCATAGGAGATCTTTAAGTTTCTATGATGCCATAAGAGATCTTTAAGTTCCTATGATGCCATAGGAGATCTTTAAGTTCCTATGATGCCATTGGATATATTTAAGTTACTACAATGCCATAAAAGATCTATAAGTTTCTATGATGCCATAGGAGATCTTTAAGTTCCTTCGATGCCATAGGAGATCTTTAAGTTCCTATGATGCCATTGGATATATTTAAGTTACTACAATGCCATAAAAGATCTTTAAGTTCCTTCGATGCCATAGGAGGTCTTTAAGTTTCTATGATGCCATAAGAGATCTTTAAGTTCCTATGATGCCATAAGAGATCTTTAAGTTCCTATGATGCCATAAGAGATCTTTAAGTTCCTATGATGCCATTGGATATATTTAAGTTACTACAATGCCATAAAAGATCTTTAAGTTTCTATGATGCCATAAGAGATCTTTAAGTTCCTATGATGCCATAAGAGATCTTTAAGTTCCTATGATGCCATTGGATATATTTAAGTTACTACAATGCCATAAAAGATCTTTAAGTTTCTATGATGCCATAGGAGATCTTTAAGTTCCTTCAATGCCATAGGAGATCTTTAAGTTTATATAATGCCATAAGAGATCTTTAAGTTCCTATGATGCCATAGGAGATCTTTAAGTTCCTATGATGCCATTGGATATATTTAAGTTACTACAATACCATAAAATATCTTTAAGTTCCTATGATGCCATAGGAGATCTTTAAGTTCCTATGATGCCATAAGAGATCTTTAAGTTCCTTCGATGCCATAGGAGATCTTTAAGTTTCTATGATGCCATAAGAGATCTTTAAGTTCCTATGATGCCATAAGAGATCTTTAAGTTCCTATGATGCCATTGGATATATTTAAGTTACTACAATGCCATAAAAGATCTTTAAGTTTCTATGATGCCATAGGAGATCTTTAAGTTCCTTCGATGCCATAGGAGATCTTTAAGTTCCTATGATGTCATAAGAGATCTTTAAGTTCCTATGATGCCATTGGATATATTTAAGTTACTACAATGCCATAAAAGATCTTTAAGTTTCTATGATGCCATAGGAGATCTTTAAGTTCCTTCGATGCCATAAGAGATCTTTAAGTTTCTATGATGCCATAAGAGATCTTTAAGTTCCTATGATGCCATAAGAGATCTTTAAGTTCCTTCGATGCCATAGGAGATCTTTAAGTTCCTATGATGCCATAAGAGATCTTTAGGTTTCTATGATGCCATAAGAGATCTTTAAGTTCCTATGATGTCATAAGAGATCTTTAAGTTCCTATGATGCCATTGGATATATTTAAGTTACTAAAATGCCATAAAAGATCTTTAAGTTTCTATGATGCCATAGGAGATCTTTAAGTTCCTTCGATGCCATAGGAGATCTTTAAGTTCCTTTGATTTCATAGGAGATCTTTAAGTTTCTATAATGCCATAGGAGATCTTTAAGTTTCTATGATGCCATAAAAGATCTTTAAGTTTCTATGATGCCATAAGAGATCTTTAAGTTTCTATGATGCCATAAGAGATCTTTAAGTTCCTATGATGTCATAAGAGATCTTTAAGTTCCTTCGATGCCATAGGAGATCTTTAAGTTTCTATGATGCCATAAGAGATCTTTAAGTTCCTATGATGCCATAGGAGATCTTTAAGTTCCTATGATGCCATTGGATATATTTAAGTTACTACAATGCCATAAAAGATCTATAAGTTTCTATGATGCCATAGGAGATCTTTAAGTTCCTTCGATGCCATAGGAGATCTTTAAGTTCCTATGATGCCATAGGAGATCTTTAAGTTCCTATGATGCCATTGGATATATTTAAGTTACTACAATGCCATAAAAGATCTTTAAGTTCCTTCGATGCCATAGGAGGTCTTTAAGTTTCTATGATGCCATAAGAGATCTTTAAGTTCCTATGATGCCATAAGAGATCTTTAAGTTCCTATGATGCCATAAGAGATCTTTAAGTTCCTATGATGCCATTGGATATATTTAAGTTACTACAATGCCATAAAAGATCTTTAAGTTTCTATGATGCCATAAGAGATCTTTAAGTTCCTATGATGCCATAAGAGATCTTTAAGTTCCTATGATGCCATTGGATATATTTAAGTTACTACAATGCCATAAAAGATCTTTAAGTTTCTATGATGCCATAGGAGATCTTTAAGTTCCTTCAATGCCATAGGAGATCTTTAAGTTTATATAATGCCATAAGAGATCTTTAAGTTCCTATGATGCCATAGGAGATCTTTAAGTTCCTATGATGCCATTGGATATATTTAAGTTACTACAATACCATAAAATATCTTTAAGTTCCTATGATGCCATAGGAGATCTTTAAGTTCCTATGATGCCATAAGAGATCTTTAAGTTCCTTCGATGCCATAGGAGATCTTTAAGTTTCTATGATGCCATAAGAGATCTTTAAGTTCCTATGATGCCATAAGAGATCTTTAAGTTCCTATGATGCCATTGGATATATTTAAGTTACTACAATGCCATAAAAGATCTTTAAGTTTCTATGATGCCATAGGAGATCTTTAAGTTCCTTCGATGCCATAGGAGATCTTTAAGTTCCTATGATGTCATAAGAGATCTTTAAGTTCCTATGATGCCATTGGATATATTTAAGTTACTACAATGCCATAAAAGATCTTTAAGTTTCTATGATGCCATAGGAGATCTTTAAGTTCCTTCGATGCCATAAGAGATCTTTAAGTTTCTATGATGCCATAAGAGATCTTTAAGTTCCTATGATGCCATAAGAGATCTTTAAGTTCCTTCGATGCCATAGGAGATCTTTAAGTTCCTATGATGCCATAAGAGATCTTTAGGTTTCTATGATGCCATAAGAGATCTTTAAGTTCCTATGATGTCATAAGAGATCTTTAAGTTCCTATGATGCCATTGGATATATTTAAGTTACTAAAATGCCATAAAAGATCTTTAAGTTTCTATGATGCCATAGGAGATCTTTAAGTTCCTTCGATGCCATAGGAGATCTTTAAGTTCCTTTGATTTCATAGGAGATCTTTAAGTTTCTATAATGCCATAGGAGATCTTTAAGTTTCTATGATGCCATAAAAGATCTTTAAGTTTCTATGATGCCATAAGAGATCTTTAAGTTTCTATGATGCCATAAGAGATCTTTAAGTTCCTATGATGTCATAAGAGATCTTTAAGTTCCTATGATGCCATTGGATATATTTAAGTTACTACAATGCCATAAAAGATCTTTAAGTTTCTATGATGCCATAGGAGATCTTTAAGTTCCTTCGATGCCATAGGAGATCTTTAAGTTCCTTCGATTTCATAGGAGATCTTTAAGTTTCTATAATGCCATACGAGATCTTTAAGTTTCTATAATGCCATAAAAGATCTTTAAGTTCCTATGATGCCATTGGATATATTTAAGTTACTACAATGCCATAAAAGATCTTTAAGTTTCTATGATGCCATAGGAGATCTTTAAGTTTCTATAATGCCATAGGAGATCTTTAAGTCAAATCAAATCAAATCACTTTATTGTCACACAGCCATATACACAAGTGCAATGGTGTGTGAAATTCTTGGGTGCAGTTCCGATCAACATAGCAGTCGTGACAGTGATGAGACATACGCCAATCTACAATAAACATCAAATTAACACAACACAATTTAAACATCTGTTATACATAATTAAACTCGACTTAAAACATCAAATTAACACAGCACAATTTAAACATCTGTTATACATAATTACACAACTTAAAACATCAAATTAACACAACACAATTTAAACATCTGTTATACACAATTACACTCAACAATATACAATAATAACATACATTGCACAGTATACAATATGCTGTTTTTGTTTTTTGTTTTTTTTTGTTTTGTTTTTTACTATATAGATACTATATAGATACACATTATTCAATAAAAATTAAAATATATATGAAAAAAGTATATATATAGAATGTACAGTATTGTACTGTATTGACATTCAGGCTGTCGGTTGATAGTCAGTTGTTAAGAGAGACATAATATAATGACAGTAATATAATTTATGACAGTCCGGTGTGAGATAAAAGAGTAATAAAGTGCAGGGATGATGTATTTTGATCGTGGGAGATCAAGAGTTCAGAAGTCTGATTGCTTGGGGGAAGAAGCTATCATGGAGTCGGCTGGTGCGTGTCCTGATGCTGCGATACCGCCTACCTGATGGTAGCAGTGAGAACAGCCCATGGCTCGGGTGGCTGGAGTCTCTGATGATCCTCCGAGCTTTTTTCACACACCGCCTTGTATATATTTCCTGGAGGGAGGGAAGCTCACCTCCGATGATGTGTTTGGCAGTTCGCACCACCCTTTGCAGTGCTTTGCGGTTGTGGGCAGTGCTATTGCCGTACCAGGCGGAGATGCAGCCAGTCAGGATGCTCTCCACAGTGCAGGTGTAGAACCGTGTGAGGATGTGGCGGTTCATTCCAAACTTCCTCAGCCGTCTCAGGAAGAAAAGGCGCTGATGAGCCTTCTTCACAACGACTTCAGTGTGGACGGACCATGTGAGTTCCTCAGTGATGTGGACACCCAGGAACTTGAAGCTGCTGACTCTCTCCACTGGTGCCCCATTGATGGTGATGGGACTGTGTTCTCTGTCTTTTCTTCTGAAGTCCACCACAAGCTCCTTTGTCTTACTGACGTTGAGGGAGAGGTTGTGCTCCTGACACCAGTGTGTCAGAGTGTGCACCTCCTCTCTGTAGGCTGTTTCATCATTGTCAGTGATCAGACCTACCACCGTCGTGTCATCAGCAAACTTAATGATGGCATTGGAGTTATGTGTTGCCACACAGTCATGTGTGTACAGGGAATACAGTAGTGGGCTGAGAACACAGCCCTGCGGGGCTCCAGTGTTGAGGGTCAGTGATGAGGAGATGTTGCTGCCTATTCTAACCACCTGGCGTCTGCTTGACAGGAAGTCCAGGATCCAGCTGCACAGCGAGCTGTTTAAGCCCAGAGCCCGGAGTTTCTCATCTAGCTTGGAGGGCACTATGGTGTTGAATGCTGAGCTGTAGTCTACAAACAGCATTCTCACATAAGTGTTCTTTTTTTCCAGGTGGGAGAGAGCAGTGTGTATTGTAGATGCAATGGCATCATCAGTGGAGCGGTTGTTACGGTAAGCAAACTGCAGCGGGTCAAGATTGAGTGGTAATACAGAGCAGATGTAATCTCTGATTAGTCTCTCAAAACATTTGCTGATGATGGGGGTCAGAGCAACAGGACGCCAGTCATTTAAACAAGTTATTTTCGATTGTTTTGGAACAGGCACAATGGTGGATGTTTTAAAGCATGTGGGGACTACAGACAAAGAGAGGGAGAGGTTGAAAATGTCCGTAAAAACACCAGCCAGCTGGTTCGCGCACGCTCTGATGACGCGGCCCGGAATGCCGTCTGGACCCGCGGCTTTGCGGATATTCACCCGTCGGAATGATCGGGTTACATCCGCTACAGAGACGGAGAGTGAACTAACCTCTGTAGCTTCGGCCGTGAGAGCTCTCTCCGCGAGGGCGGTGTTATTTCCCTCGAAACGAGCATAAAAAGTATTTAGCTCATCTGGGAGAGAGGCAGCGGTGTTCATGGCGGAGTTTTTATTCCCTTTAAAGTCCGTGATGATGTTAATTCCCTGCCACATGCTTCTAGAGTTGGTGGTGTTAAACTGTCCCTCAATCTTACTCCTGTACTGGCGTTTTGCTGTTTTGATAGTTTTTCGGAGGGCATAACTGGCTTGTTTATGCTCCTCCGCGTTCCCGGAATTAAAAGCGGAGGTCCGCACATTAAGTGCTGCGCGAACATCGCTGTTGATCCACGGCTTCTGATTCGGATAGATTCGCACAGTTCTGGTCGGAATCACTTCCTCTACACACGTTCTGATGAAGCACATTACGCTATCAGCGTAAAGCTCGATGTCGTCATCAGAGGCGGACCGGAACATCTCCCAGTCCGTGCGATCAAAACAGTCTTGTAGCGTAGAGTCTGATTGGTCCGACCAGCACTGGATCGTTCTGAGGGTGGGTGCTTCCTGTTTCAGTTTCTGCCTGTAAGCGGGCAGAAGCAGAATGGAAGAGTGGTCCGATTTTCCAAATGGTGGGCGGGGGAGGGATTTGTAGCCATCCCGGAACGGAGAGTAGCAATGGTCCAAAACCCGGTCCCCTCGTGTGTTGAAACTAATGTGCTGGTGATATTTTGGTGCGACTGATTTTAAACTGGCTTTATTAAAGTCCCCGGTCACAATGAACGCGGCCTCAGGGTGCGCGGTTTCCTGCTCACTTATACTCCCATACAGTTCCTTGAGTGCCTGGTCTGTGTCGGCTTGTGGGGGGATGTACACAGCAGTGATAATGACCGCTGTGAATTCCCTCGGTAGCCAGAATGGTCGACACAGAAGCATAAGAAATTCCAGATCAGGAGAACAGAAAGACTTGATAGAATGTATGTTCCTCTGATCGCACCAGGATTTGTTGATCATAAAACATACACCACCTCCTCTAGTTTTACCTGAGAGGTCTTTCGCTCTGTCCGCTCGGAGCATGGAAAACCCCGCGGGTTCAATGGCTGAGTCTGGAATCTCCGCAGACATCCAAGTTTCCGTAAGGCAGATAACGCAGCAGTCCCTCGTCTCTCGTTGGAAAGAGATCCGCGCTTTCAGCTCGCAGAGCTTGTTATCCAGAGACTGAACATTTGCCAGTAGAATAGTGGGTAGCGGGGGTCGATTTGCGCGGCGTCTTACTCTGATGAGAACGCCGGCTCTGTTTCCCCTTTTCCTCCTGCGTTTCCGCGGCCGTGCTGCCCAGACAAAGGGCTCCGCTTGCGTGTTTGTAAACAGCGGGTCGGCATTGAGGAATGTGAAGTCCGGTTTACGGTGTGAGATCGCTGAGCCAATGTCCAAAAGTGTTTGTCTGTCGTAGACAATAAGGCAGGCAACATCCAAGACAAGAAACATAAGAATTGTAAACAAAACAAACAAACCATTGCTAAGTTGTGTCGGAGCTCGCAACGCAGCAGCCATACTCGGCGCCATCTTGAGTCCAATGGACTCAAGATAAGTTTCTATAATGCCATAAGAGTTTCTATATAAGAGTATATAAGTTTCTATAATGCCATAAGAGATCTTTAAGTTCCTTCAATGCCATAGGAGATCTTTAAGTTTATATAATGCCATAAGAGATCTTTAAGTTCCTATGATGCCATAGGAGATCTTTAAGTTCCTATGATGCCATTGGATATATTTAAGTTACTACAATGCAATAAAAGATCTTTAAGTTCCTATGATGCCATAGGAGATCTTTAAGTTCCTATGATGCCATTGGATATATTTAAGTTACTACAATGCAATAAAAGATCTTTAAGTTCCTATGATGCCATAGGAGATCTTTAAGTTCCTATGATGCCATTGGATATATTTAAGTTACTACAATGCAATAAAAGATCTTTAAGTTCCTATGATGCTATAGGAGATCTTTAAGTTCCTATGATGCCATTGGATATATTTAAGTTACTACAATGCAATAAAAGATCTTTAAGTTCCTATGATGCCATAGGAGATCTTTAAGTTCCTATGATGCCATTGGATATATTTAAGTTACTACAATACCATAAAAGATCTTTAAGTTCCTATGATGCCATAGGAGATCTTTAAGTTCCTATGATGCCATAAGAGATCTTTAAGTTCCTATGATGCCATAAGAGATCTTTAAGTTCCTATGATGCCATTGGATATATTTAAGTTACTACAATGCAATAAAAGATCTTTAAGTTCCTATGATGCCATAGGAGATCTTTAAGTTCCTATGATGCCATTGGATATATTTAAGTTACTACAATACCATAAAAGATCTTTAAGTTCCTTCAATGCCATAGGAGATCTTTAAGTTTCTATGATGCCATAAGAGATCTTTAAGTTCCTATGATGCCATAAGAGATCTTTAAGTTCCTATGATGCCATTGGATATATTTAAGTTACTACAATGCCATAAAAGATCTTTAAGTTTCTATGATGCCATAGGAGATCTTTAAGTTCCTTCGATGCCATAGGAGATCTTTAAGTTCCTATGATGTCATAAGAGATCTTTAAGTTCCTATGATGCCATAAGAGATCTTTAAGTTCCTTCGATGCCATAGGAGATCTTTAAGTTTCTATGATGCCATAAGAGATCTTTAAGTTCCTATGATGCCATAAGAGATCTTTAAGTTCCTATGATGCCATTGGATATATTTAAGTTACTACAATGCCATAAAAGATCTTTAAGTTTCTATGATGCCATAGGAGATCTTTAAGTTCCTTCAATGCCATAGGAGATCTTTAAGTTTATATAATGCCATAAGAGATCTTTAAGTTCCTATGATGCCATAGGAGATCTTTAAGTTCCTATGATGCCATTGGATATATTTAAGTTACTACAATACCATAAAATATCTTTAAGTTCCTATGATGCCATAGGAGATCTTTAAGTTCCTATGATGCCATAAGAGATCTTTAAGTTCCTTCGATGCCATAGGAGATCTTTAAGTTTCTATGATGCCATAAGAGATCTTTAAGTTCCTATGATGCCATAAGAGATCTTTAAGTTCCTATGATGCCATTGGATATATTTAAGTTACTACAATGCCATAAAAGATCTTTGAGTTTTATGATGCCATAGGAGATCTTTAAGTTCCTTCGATGCCATAGGAGATCTTTAAGTTCCTATGATGTCATAAGAGATCTTTAAGTTCCTATGATGCCATTGGATATATTTAAGTTACTACAATGCCATAAAAGATCTTTAAGTTTCTATGATGCCATAGGAGATCTTTAAGTTCCTTCGATGCCATAAGAGATCTTTAAGTTTCTATGATGCCATAAGAGATCTTTAAGTTCCTATGATGCCATAAGAGATCTTTAAGTTCCTTCGATGCCATAGGAGATCTTTAAGTTCCTATGATGCCATAAGAGATCTTTAAGTTTCTATGATGCCATAAGAGATCTTTAAGTTCCTATGATGTCATAAGAGATCTTTAAGTTCCTATGATGCCATTGGATATATTTAAGTTACTAAAATGCCATAAAAGATCTTTAAGTTTCTATGATGCCATAGGAGATCTTTAAGTTCCTTCGATGCCATAGGAGATCTTTAAGTTCCTTTGATTTCATAGGAGATCTTTAAGTTTCTATAATGCCATAGGAGATCTTTAAGTTTCTATGATGCCATAAAAGATCTTTAAGTTTCTATGATGCCATAAGAGATCTTTAAGTTTCTATGATGCCATAAGAGATCTTTAAGTTCCTATGATGTCATAAGAGATCTTTAAGTTCCTATGATGCCATTGGATATATTTAAGTTACTACAATGCCATAAAAGATCTTTAAGTTTCTATGATGCCATAGGAGATCTTTAAGTTCCTTCGATGCCATAGGAGATCTTTAAGTTCCTTCGATTTCATAGGAGATCTTTAAGTTTCTATAATGCCATAGGAGATCTTTAAGTTTCTATAATGCCATAAAAGATCTTTAAGTTCCTATGATGCCATTGGATATATTTAAGTTACTACAATGCCATAAAAGATCTTTAAGTTTCTATGATGCCATAGGAGATCTTTAAGTTTCTATAATGCCATAGGAGATCTTTAAGTTTCTATAATGCCATAAGAGATCTTTAAGTTCCTTCGATGCCATAGGGGATCTTTAAGTTTCTATCATCCCATAGGATATTTTTAAGTTTCTATGATGCCATAAGAGATCTTTAAGTTCCTATGAGGCCATTGGAAATATTTAAGTCCATATGATGCCAAAAGAGATCTTTAAGTTTATATGATGCCAATTAAATGATTGGGTGGTTTACAAGGACATTCTTTTAGGTTACAAATAGGTAATTACAAGGGTATTATGCTATAAATGTGGTTTATGAGGACATTTCTAGTGTCCCCATAATTCAAATGGCTTAAAAAACATATTAAACAATGTTTTATTGAAAATGTAAAAATGCAGAAAGTTTTTTTGAGGGTTAGGTTTAGAGGTAGGGTTAGGGTTAGGGGATAGAATCTATAGTTTGTACAGTATAAAAATCATTATGTCTATGGAGAGTCCTCACAATGATAGCTGTACCAACATGTGTGTGTGTGTGTGTGTGTGTGTAAGTGCTCTCATCAGAGCTGAATGACACATCACTTCAACAGCTCTGTAATCAGCAGTATTATATTACAGACAGCTGAAATAAAATGTGACCAATCAAGTGACTTCACATCATCACATTAATGCTGCAATTTTTGTGAGTGTCTGAATTGTGAACGATTGTTTAGTTGAAAGTGTCGGGTGTTTTTATCAATTACAGAGATTTGGCTCCACGTGATATTTCTGGTACCTCTGATCCATTCACCAGAATCATCTACAACAACATCAGCGCTGAGACATCGGTGAGAGAATGTGTCTTCATCCAGAAGACAATGTGTAATAAATAAATCTAGATTTGTGTGTGCAGCAGTAGAATAGTGTTAAAGTTTGAGGTAAGCTTTCCTGTTTAATAAATTTGCCAGAACATCCACATCTCCAGCTGTTCACTCTCAAATTGCATACGTCACCTAATGCATGACTTAAGCCTCAGCAATGACATATAAAAAAACAGAAGTCTTTGCTGGCCCTGAGATTTCGCAACTGCGTTAATGTCATAATATCAGGCTGTTGAGTTTTATCAGTGTGTGTTTGTGTCAGATCATAAAGAAGACACGTTTTCCGCACTGGGATGAGACTCTGGAGTTGTGCTTGGATGATGGTGAGAATGACGAAGGAGGAACCATCATGGTGGAGGTCTGGGACTGGGACATGGTGGGCAAGAACGACTTTCTGGGGAAGGTGAGTTGACAGTCACTCGATTTTAAAACATATATTTTGCCTGTCGCTCACTCCATCTTTGAAATGGCAATGTCACTTTGTAATGATTAATAAAAAAGTTCACACAAAAATGTATTCCCTCATGTTGTTCCAAACTTATGACTTTCTTTCTTCCTTGGAACACAGAAGGAGATGTTAGGCAAAATGTTCTGATGTCTCACATCTCGAACAGCTCCTTTTGTGTTCCACGAAAGAAAGAAAGTCATATGGGTTTGGAACGGAGAACCGTGCTGGCGTAACGTCTGTAGTGACGGGATGACTCACGATTGGTCACCTGCTCGGTAAGTCCATTCTTATCCTGAGTTTGCAGCACCATAGTGTAAAAATAGAACCGTAACTGTGCCAACAAGCCCGGATAGCTACAGAACGGCACGGTTCCGCAACAAGAACCGTTTGGCCTCATGGTGGAAAAGCACTTAATGTCTCTTGTATGAAAAGTTGCTTTCAGCAGTATAGAATGAGAATGTTTCAATACATCTGTTACTTTTCATTTGTGCAAAACACACTTTTGAGTGGCCTGATGAACTCATTTCAGATCAGAGTGACTCTCAAGAATGAATTTATTTTCATAAGCCAACATTTCCGTAATAAAGCTCAATTTGTCATGTAATGTCAGAGGCTGTCTGAATCAGTATATCATGGGCAAAAATGTGAGGACTTGCAAAAGTGTGGATTAACGTATTACTAGGAAAGTGATGACTTAATTACTAGTATTGAGAGTTTTGCTCACTGGTGGCGAGTGTTTGACAGATGAATTTCTCCAGATGCTGCCTAGCGGTTTGTGAAATGCATTTGCATCCTAAGATATTTACAGAAGCAAACACATCTTGTGCTGTTTCTACAGCGATGTGCAGTTAATTCAGCTTCCCTTATGAACGTAAACGCCTCCATTCACTGAATGATCTCACTGTATTTCTAATGACAAGTGATGGGAATCGTAAGGAATTTAATGACTGTGGTTCCTTAACGGTTCCAGTAACGATTCCAGTAATTATTTTAGTACTTCTGAGGAAGAATTATTTGAAAATGATCTTCAAATGGGGGTGGAATCTCCAAAAGAGGCTGGGGATACTCCAAAAAGGGGCATCACTTCCACTTACTGTTAAGCTTAGGGAAAGAGTTAGGTGAGGTGTTCGCTATATCTTTCATGGCGGTTTGGAGCTCCCGATCCTTTTTTGGAGCACTGCCTGCAGATATATTCTTCTCGAAAATTCACGCAGGGGAACCATTAATGGAACTGAAAGTCATGCAGAGCATACGATTCCAGTATTTTGTAAAAAATGGAACTGGTTCTGAACAAGAACCCTACTAATGACTCAGTAGGTTAGAGGATTTTATTTTGTCTTTCTGTGGACATTAAAGCTGAAGTGTCATTTTTTAGATTTCTTGAATACCAGTTTAATATTCAGAGCCATTCACAGATTGACTTCCTGAAGAGTGTAAACACTGTGCCCAACAAAACAACATTGGCTCAACCAATAGCGTGAGTTTGGGGTGGGACTATCTGTCTGTCTGACCAATGGCAGAAAGGGGGTGTGTTTGGGGAAACTGTTTTCCATTTGTTGACGCTAGTTGTCAGAAACTCACACAGCAGCTTTTATGTCAAACATTCATGCCTTACTACATGCTGAATATGAGTGTTTAATCATTTATTTAGGTGGAATTCCCGCTGTCATGTCTGCACAGAACTCCAGAAGTGCAGGGCTGGTTTCGTCTGATGCCACTGAGAAACACAGAAGACGACGCCGGGTTTGTTTTTGTGTAATAAGCTATAGTTTAGGGTCAAATTTGTCCCCAAAAGTGAGCTAAATCTGGCTGATTGTGGGATGTATTCATTTGGAAAAAACATTCCATACATTAATTAAATTTGTTTGCCTTTTGTAATTGTAATTAGCTTTATATAACAACAATAGAAGTCTATGGTATGTCCCCATTTAGATAACTTGTTTTAACTAATGAATGATACCTCAAATCATGCGTCTCTTTCTCTCTGTTTCTCAGGGGTAAACTGGGTGCTTTACGTCTGAAGGTGCGTCTGGCAGAGGAGAGAATTCTTCCATCTGTTTACTATCAGCCTCTGATCGATCTGCTTGTGGAGGCGGTCATCACGCCTTCAGAGGTGACAACACTGATCACACACATACTTGCAAGATCTCATCTGCTATTAGCTGCAAGAAAAACTCTTTTCTTGAAAAACAAAGAATATAACAGCCTAACGCCATAGGAGAACCTCTTTAGAAAAACATCTTTGTACTGGTGCTTGACAGAATTTCAGACCTTCCTCCAGACTGTGATATCTGTTTCACTGGTATCTGTGAGGTGTACTGTTTTTATGAACCTGTAATGCAACATCGAGAACTTGTAATGCATCCGCTTTCTATTTTTATCGCGATTAAACTGCCGCGCATTTTACAGCACACACCCATTTTCTCCTCTGTGCTACACGGATCGATCTCAAAGCACCGCTTATCAAGAACAACCATAACAGCAAACAATTGTGTGAGGGATTCACATCTATCTCAAACCACGCCGCTCAGGAACAACCAACAACAACAAACAATTGCGGTAAGTCGTGGCATCCGCTCATGTTATTGCTTCCTGCACTGCATGCTCCATGTTTAATATAGCTTATTCCATCAATAGTGAGGGATACACATGTGATAAATGTAAGGAATTAGTCACGCTGACAGAGAAGGTTAATGAGTTAGATACATGCATCCGAACGCTAGTGGAGGTCAGTAAGAAAGAGAAGTTGGTAGATACTGTTTCGGATGCAGGTAGTACAGCGAGCAACTCACACACTTTGGTTTCGGCTGTGGTGCCCCCACGGCAGGGCGTTTGGGTGATGTCTCAGCAGCATACTCGCTTAGTAAAGCGACACTACTCTCCCGCTCCTGTTAGGGTTTCCAATCGATTCTCCCCACTCAGCGATGCACTCACTGAGAATCATGTTGAAAAAGCCATTGTTATTGGTGATTCTATTGTAAGGAATGTGGAAACAGAGACTCCAGCCACCACTGTTAAATGCATTTCGGGGGCTCTGGCGGATAGAATCAAATTTACAAGTGCTGGCTCATGCTAAACGTAGATTTTCTAATATTGTTATTCATGTCGGCATTAAAGATGTCCGGCTTCGCCAGACGGAGATCACTAAAGATAATTTTAAAGAGGTGTGTGAACTTGCAAAAACGATGTCAGACACTGTAATATGCTCTGGCCCCCTCCCTGCTCATCGAGTTTATAGTAGATTAGTATCACTGAATGGCTGGATGTCTGAGTGGTGTCCGGAGAATAGCATAGGATATATAGGTAATTGGAAGAGTTTTTGGGGTAGACCTGACCTGCTAAAGAGAGATAGACTCCATCCCTCCAGGGAAGATGCCGCTCTCCTCTCTAGTAATTTAGCTCATGGTCTTAATAGTGATAGTATTTGACTAACTGGGGTCCAGGTCAGGAAGCAGACAAACTGGTTCATCTGAATGTCTGTTAGCTGCCTTGAGATGTCACACAGGTCACATAAACTACAACACATAGAGACTGTGTCACCTAGATATCATATAGAGTTTGTGTCTGTTCCCTGAGCTACAAAAACATACCCCCCACTAAATCATCTTGAAAACATTTGATTAAGGTCAAACTTGAAAAAACTAATTGAAGATAAACATCAGATAAAGGTAGGGCTACTAAACATTAGATCTCTTTCAACCAAAGCAATAATTGTAAATGAAATTATTACAGATCATTGTTTGGATGTGCTCTCTTTGACTGAAACCTGGCTTAAACTGGATGAATATACACTGGCGGCCAAACGTTTGGAATAATGTACAGAGTTTGCTGTTTCGGAAGGAAATTGGTACTTTAATTCAGCTGAAGTGGCATTCAACTGATCACAAAGTATAGTCAGGACATTACTGATGTAAAAAACAGCACCATCACTGTTTGAAAAAAGTCATTTTTGATCAAATCTAGACAAGCAACCATCACTCCAACACCTTATCCTTGAGTAATCATGCTAAATTGATCATTTGGTACTAGAAAATCACTTGCCATTATATCAAACACAGTTGAAAGATATTTGGTTCATTAAATGAAGCTTAACGTTGTCTTTGTGTTTGTTTTTGAGTTGCCACAGTATGCAATAGACTGGCATGTCTTAAGGTCAATATTAGGTCAAAAATGGCCAAAAAGAAACAGCTTTCTCTAGAAACTCATCATTCAGTCATTGTTTTGAGGAATGAAGGCTATTCAATGCTTGAAATTGCCAAAAAACTGAAGATTTCATTCAAAGGTGTACACTACAGTCTTCAAAGACAAAGGACAACTGGCTCTAACAAGGACAGAAAGAGATGTGGAAGACCAGATGTACAACTAAACAAGAGGATAAGTACATCAGAGTCTCTAGTTTGAGAAATAGACGCCTCACATGTCCTCAGCTGACAGCTTCATTGAATTCTACCCGCTCAACACCAGTTTCATGTACAACAGTAAAGAGAAGACTCAGGGGTGCAGGCCTTATGGGAAGAATTGCAAAGAAAAAGCCACTTTTGAAACAGAAAAACAAAAAGAAAAGGTTAGAGTGGGCAAAGAAACACAGACATTGGACAACAGATAATTGGAAAAGAGTGTTATGGATCTTAACCCCATTGAGCTTTTGTGGGATCAGCTAGACTGTAAGGTGCGTGAGAAGTGCCCGACAAGACAGTCACATCTATGGCAAGTGCTACAGGAAGTGTGGGGTGAAATGTCACCTGAGTATCTGGACAAACTGACAGCTAGAATAACAAGGATCTACAAAGCTGTCATCGCTGCACATGGAGGATTTTTGGATAAGAACTCTTTGAAGGAGTTTAAGAAGTTCTGAACATTTTTGTCAAATTGTAATAGTAATTTAGCACATTATTAATGTCCTGACTATACATTGTGATCAGTTGAATGCCACTTTGGTGAATTAAAATACCAATTTCCTTCCATAAGAGCAAAATCTGTACATTATTCCAAACTTTTGGCCACCTGTGTGTGTGTTTAAATGAATCTACTCCCCCAGGTTATTGTTATAAACATGAGCCTCGTCTGAAGGGTCGAGGAGGAGGTGTTGCTGCAATTTACATTGAAGTTTTTGGTGTTACTCAGGGGACAGGATATAAGTTTAAGTCTTTTGAACTAATAATGCTTAATGTGACACCGTCAGATATAAATAAAAAAAAAACTCTGTCCTCTTTTACCTTGCTACAGTATATAGATCACCCAGAATTTGCGAATTTAGTAGTTACTGTAGATAGAGCTTTAATTGTTGGTGAATTCAGCATTCACATAGATAATGAAAATGACACATTGGGATTAGCATTTATCGATATTCTCAACTCTCTTTGTGTCAGACAAAATGTGACAGGACCAACTCATCACCATAATCATACGCTAGATTTAATTCTATCATATGGAGTTGATGTTGATAATATAGAAATTCTGCCGCAGTGCAATGACATCTCAGATCATTACCTCGTCTCTTGTTTGCTGTGATCAGCTAATGTCATTCAATCTACACCACGCTATCGTTCAGGTAGAACTATTCTTTCAACCACTAAAGATAGCTTCACTAATAATCTGCCAGATCTATCTCATACACTCAGTAAACCCCAAAGCCTAGAAGAACTTGATGTAATAACATAAAGTATAAACACAGTCATCTCTAGCACTCTTGATAGTGTCGCCCCCCTTCGATTAAAGAAAATTTAAGAAAAAAATCCCCGCACCATGGTACAATGAACACACTCATGCTCTCAAGTGAGCAGCTCGGAAAATGGAGCCCCAGTGGAAGAATACAAAATTAGAGATATTTCATGGTGCATGAAAGATAGTGTCTGTAGATACAGACAGGCACTAAAAGCTGCCAGGTCAGCATATTTTAGCAAACTCATAGAAAATAACCACAACAATCCTAGGTGTTTATTCAGTACTGTGGCTAAATTGGTTAGGAATAAAACCTCGACTTATCGACCAGATATTCCATTGCAGCACAATAGTAATGACTTCATTAATTTCTTTACTGATAAAATTAAAATAATCAGAAATAAAATTAGAACTATGCAATCGTCTGTCACAGCACCTCAGAAAACAGTGTCTTATAATTTTCCTCACGTGCAACTTCAATCCTTCGCTGTCATAGTTCATGAAGAGCTAACAAAACTTATCGAAACATCAAAAGCCACAACATGTATGTTAGACCCAATACCAACTAAGAGGTATTCCCTGTAATCTCAGAACCTCTTCTTAATATTATTAACTCCCCACTATCCTTAGGAAATGTCCCAAAAAACTTTAAAATGGCAGTTATCAAACCGCTTATTAAGACGCCACAGCTTGATCTTAGAGAATTGGCTAATTATAGACCGATTTAAAATATCCCGTTTATGTCAAAAATACTAGAAAAGGTAGTGTCCTTACAACTATGTTCATTTCTACAGAGAAATAGTATATATAAACAATTTCAGTCAGGATTTAGGCCCCACCACAGTACAGAGAATTCACTTATCAGAGTTACAAATAACTTGCTCCTATCATCTGATCATGGCTGCATTTCTCTTCTAGTGCTTTTAGATCTTAGTGCTGCCTTCGACACCATAGATCACAACATTCTCTTGAATAGACTAGAGAATTATGATGGCATTTGTGGACTTGCATTAGCATGGTTTAGGTCCTGTTTAGCAGGTTCTGTTTAGCAGAACGTTACCACTTTGTCTATGTAAATAAGGAATTGTCAAATCAAATAAAAGTTAAGTATGGAGTGCCACAAGGATCAGTTTTAGGGCCTCTGCTTTTTATCAGGAATCATGGAATAAGTTTCCACTGTTATGCCGATGATACCCTACTTAATATTTCTTCGAAACCCTATGAAATTTCACAATTCTCCAAATTAGCAGAGTGTATCAATGAAATGAAAGATTGGATGGCCAGAAATTTCCTTCTATTCAATTTCAGAGGTACTAATTATTGGACCAAAAACCTCTAAAAACAAGCCGCTAAAATATAATTTGACTCTCGATGGATGTACTGTTACATCGTCTTCTACAGCAAAGAACTTAGGTGTTATATTTGATACCAATCTGTCCTTTGAAAATCAAATTCCCATTGAACAGCATTCTTCCACCTCAGAAATATTGCTAAGTTACAACACAAGCTCTCTGATGCTGATGCCGAAAAAATAATTAATGCGTTCATGATCTCAAGACTAGATTATTGTAATGCATTACTGGGAGGATGTCCAGCAAGATCAATAAATAAATTTCAACTGGTTCAAAATGCAGCTGCCAGA